>NW_018127930.1:3506538-3521579 GCF_001952655.1 Monopterus albus
GCAAAGTTCAAGGGGGCCGAATACTTTCGCAAGGCACTGTATATATATATATATATATATATTCTATGTTCCTCTCCTTGTGTTGCCTGTGTGTTCTAACACTTGCTGACTGATAAATGGACGCAGAGGAGCCATCAGACCTGAACAATACAACCAGAGCAGAGCTATTCGGCAGCTTGTAATGGTTGTGTTGGGGACATTAAGGAAAAAGAAACCTTACAGCAGTGGTGACATTCTCTGATCCTCTTGGTAATTATGCTTTTTAGCACAACACAAGAATGCATTTGTATATATTACAAAGCAAAAAATTGCACTGCATACAGCACAATACTGCGTTTGCCAATTAATTTCCCCTAGCCCAAATGTTTGTAGAGAAACAAAAGTTGAGAGCTGATAGCTGTTTGGCCTTATCAAATAAGCACCATCATCACACTTCAGAGGACTGAACTGTATTCTGTGATCCTGAACCTTTTCTGTCTTTGCTGCTAGTGTGCTTTTTATGGGTGTAGCTGTGTTCTTTGCTTGTGACAAGAGAAAGCAATCTTGTTGCTCTTCTCTAATAATATCCCTACAGCATTTTTCTGATTGGCCTTTTTCAAAGTACAAAATGCAGGCCTTAATTATTAGCATAAATTCAAATCATCTTTAAATTTATGGATTTGAAATATTTAGTTGTGCTTAAGGTAATGTTGTATGGTACACTATTGAGAACCTGTGGAGGGTTTAAAACGGTCACTAAAGTCAGTGAGGACCAATGAATATCACAAACATGAGCAACATTAAATTGGATGCTTGCTGAACACTTCAAACACTCTACAAGATGAAAATTCTTATAAATTTGCTCTACCCTATCTGCTGTATGCATTTTCATATCCTTAAGCTGACCAAACAACCCAAAGGAAAAATAAAATAAACACCCAAAAAAAGAAAAGAAAAAGAAAAAAAAGAGAGAGAGGTCTGTATCTTCAAAGAGGATGAGGGATTTGTGTCAAGGATTCTACTCAAAAATCTTGTTTTGGGCACATCTGTGATCTTGCTTATCAGGAAACCAGCCCATATAGTCAAAAAATAAATTGAACTAAACTGAAGAATTAGAATAGGCAATAAGAGCACACACACATCATATTATTAGAAGAAGCTTGGTAACTCTGACCAACAATGTGAGCTGCTTGTTGCCAAAAGTGCCGTGCAGGCTAAACAGCCAACTTGATAGATAATGTTTTGTTTTGTTTTTTTAAGATTATGTTAACACGTGCAGTAAATGGTATGGGAGAGAAAGAAGAATGATTTTCAACAAATGTCCTTGGTTTGGTCAGAGTAAATGCCATCAAGAGAATATTGAATGAATGTCTCTTTCTCTGTCTCTCAAATGGCATTTGGCTCTCTTGAATGGCCAAAGGAGGACATGTACCCTACATGGTGTGAAAACCTGGAAACTCCTCACAATGGACAGAGGCTTCCATCCCAAGACCAACACCCAGAGATTCTACAGGGTAGGGCCTGGTGAGTATCAAGACCACTGTCCTGGATGAAATCCAGAGCCTTCAGGAGTACATCAACAAGATGGCACCCAGAGATGTGCTGCTGAGAAAATGTCTGAGACAGCAACAGACAGGGACTGAAGACCAACCAGAGGAAGTGCCATGGCATGATAAGGCCCAGCATGACATTTACCACTGACAGATACTAACTGAGGTGGCAGACACTGGGAAGTCCTAACAGGAAAAGGCCGGCCCATCGGACAGCACTAAGGCCCTGATCATTGGAGCACAAGCACAGGCACTAAGTACCAGATCAATTGAAGCATTTGTCTTCCTCAGCAGACAGAACCCCAAGTGCAGACTGTGCAACGAGGTCTTGGAGACAGTCCAAGACACAGTGGCAAGATGTAAAATGCAGGCAGGAACAGCATACAGTGAATGGCACAAACTGGCTGGCTGGCACTGTGTACAGAAACATCTGTGCTGAGTATGGGCTAGACCCTACCAAGTCCAGATGGGAGACTCCCCAGAAGGTCATGAAGGATAACATGCATAAGATCCTATGGGACTTCCAGATGCAGACAGACAGAAAGGTACTGGCCAAACAACCAGACATCATTGTCATAGACAAGGAACAGAAGGAGGTAGTGGTGATAGGCATAGCAGTTCCAAATGAAAGCAAAATCAAGAAGAAGGAGTATGAGAAGCCGGAGATGTACTGGAGTGAATGTGGAAAGTGAAGGCCAAAGTGGTGATAGAACACTTGGAGCTGTGACTCCTAAACTAGAAAAGTGGCTCTAATAGAATCCAGGAACAACATCAGAGCTCTCTGTCCACAAGAATGCAGTGTGAAATACAGCTAAGATACTGGACAGAACCCATTGTATATTGTTTATACAATTGATATTTGTAGACCAAGAAAACAAAACACAATGACAAAAGACAAACAGGAAACTCTTCACATCACCTAACACTGCAACACATTTTGTCCCTCTGGGCTTGACTGGGTAGACCTCCATTTTAACATACTCTTCAATTTGAATGAAGATACAAGCAGAAATACTGTAGCTTTAACTATAATTGAAAGCTGAGGTATTTGACAGAATTGGGTGCCACTGGAAAGAAACACTTACTGCCTGGACAGTGTCACTGACAAGTACACCTACACCTACTGTAAGAGGGACTCATTAATCCCAGCAGTCAATGCCAATTTCTCAGCACTAGAAGTACAGAGAATTTTCTTTGCCACATGGGAAGGTGAAGACTTATGTGACTGTCTTCAAGTTGTCATGCATGACTCTCACCATGCACTGTGTCTCATTAATGGTGTAGAGATCCAGCCCCGCCAAAGATGCTTTCGGTCCAGAGGTGAGGATGCTGATGGAAAAACAAAGTGCCTTGCCCTGATGACACCAGACAAACTGACATCAGCTGGAGCCTCGTGTTCTCCCTCAGGAGCCTGCTGGGCTGAACAGCTGTCAGTTGAGCCAAGGACAAAATGAGGGAAGCCCCAGGTTTACAAACAAGTAATCACAGCTGTACTGCTTTTGATACTTGCTTTTTTCATTTAGCCTGGGGAAACTTTGCTGAAACATCTGTTCTACTGTATTTATATTCAAACCATATTCAGTTACTGATAAGCATGCACACTTTGGCATGCATTTGTGATTTACTTCTTGCAAATTACAGAAAAGCTGGAAGTTAGTGTTTACAGAAAGTATTCTGACCCTTTCACTATTTGAACATTTGGAAATTTTATTGTGAATTGATAAAATTGACATTTTTGCACATGAATCTACACTAAATAAACAAACAGCATGGAGACTTCTGTAAGAGTCCAGGTTTTGTCTTTTTAATAAATTAGCACAAAATAAAATAAATAAATAAGTAAACCTTTTTCATTTTGGGTTACTGAGTGTACTATAGGTTGGGGGTGGGGGTGGAGGTAAATGCCAATTTTAATTATGACACAATAAATTGTGGGTTGTGAATGCTTTATGTACTGGCTTTTTAAAACAATGTCATGCCAATAATTATTCTTTATTATAAGCATGTGTTTAATTCCAATGGCTTTCTTTAGATGCAGTGCACTAATTCAGCTAGTTGCATTTGGTATTCAGTTTGCATCCACTGTTACCAATAAACAGTGATACAGATTATGATGCCCTTCTGTTTGGACAAGCGACTGTGAGAGTGTCATCTGGAAGCTGGTAAAGGAACTATGATGGACAGGACGGTATATAAATTCAGTCTAGTGTCCATTCACACAATCAAGACAAGTCCACAGGTGATTTAATACATTCAGAACATTCCAGATCTTTGTTGCCCTCTCACCTTGTATCTTTTCAAATTAGTGGAGTTTAGCTATTTCAGAGATATATAGAGAACAAAATATACATTATAGTTTTTCTGCTTATCCTCTCTCTCAGGGAGCAGTTACTGTACAATTCTCAATCTTTATGACTCCAACAGTAGATTAAGTCTGACTCTTTTTTCCCTGCTGATTTTGCAAGTAGTAGAACTTTATTTATCACAACAAACATGAAATCTCCTTGCCTTAACTTAACTTCATAGGAATGTAATATATTTTCAGCCATGCTAATTATTCACAAGACTAAATGTAACACAGCACAGCTGTTTTGCAGACAGAGCATCTGTGTTTCCCTCCAGCAATCTAGGACATGGGTTGAGATGCATGTTGTCTATTCTAATGAGTTGGTATTTTTCTGTTGTTTTTCCTAACAGTCCTACATGAAATTGTGTGTCATTTGTCAAAGTCTTTCGAAATTATTCATTTTGCAATAGTGTGTTTCTGACCTGCTGCCCATATGTTAAAGGTATTATTAGGTTTAGTCAACTAAAATACTTGTTTGAAGGTCATGGGGATCAGGCTTTGGAATTAAAATTTGTATTATTTTACAAGTGACCAGTGTTGCTGCTGCCTGTGGAAGTCATCAGCATATACTGATAACAATATGACACACTTGCTCACACATATCCACTTCCTCCTGATTAGTACAGCACTATCCCAAATGCTTCTTGACCTGTTGAACTACCAATGAGTGCTGTGGATCTGAATGGGAGCTTCAATCAGGTATCTATCTTGTTGCTGTCTTAAGAAATAATTGAGTTGCAGGATTAATGTCAGTGGTCCAGCTAAATTCTTCCCTGATATATTCACTGAAGAAACATTACTATGCTAACATTTTAGCTTTTCTTCTTTCTAGATAACAGCATTTTAGGGACGAAGTGAGTTAATCTGTGAGTGAGTCCATGGAAAGCAGAAGTAGCTTTGGTAATGCTGCATGTTAGTATGAAGAACGACAGAGTGAGTGGTTCTATTTAAACATCTGGAGAGTCAGTTTGTTGTATTACTGCAGAGCAGAGTGACATGGACACTGTGAGTGAACAAGTAAACAGTGCTTTTTCAACTAATGTCATGATACATGAGAACAACACTTGTAACAGTGGTCACAAAGCCCTGAGGAAGATCGACCCCCACAAGGCGGCAAGACCAGACAACATCCCTGGGAAGGCTCTCAGAGCATGTGTCAATGAGCTGGCCGATGTTCTCACCTTCATCTTCAACCTCTCCCTCAGCCAGAGCACCATTCCTTCTAGCTTTAAGACCACAACAATCGCCGCCCTTCCCAAGAAGAACCCAGCACGGTCACCTGCCTGAATGACTACAGGCCAGTCACTCACTCCAATTATTATGAAGTGTTTTGAGAAAGTGGTGCTGACCTACATTCAGAGCAGTATACCAGACACCCAGGATCCCCTGCAGTATGCCTACCAACAGGGCCACCTCAGATGCTATCGCTGCTGCCCTTCATTATTCCCTTTCTCACCTGGAAAATAGAGACTCTTATATCAGGATACTCTTCACTGACTACAGCTTCGCTTTCAACATGGTTATCCCCCACAAACTGTCCACACTAGGTCTGCACCCCACCCTCTGTGACTGGCTCCTGGACTTTCTGACTGGCAGGCCCCAGACTGTCAGGATTGGCAATAGGAATTCAGCCAACATTGTTACAAACATCGGCACCCCACAGGGATGTGTCCTCAGTCCCATCCTCTACACCCTGTTCACCCACGACTGTGTCACCTCCCACAAAGACAACATCATCCTGAAGTTCACGGACGATACTGCAGTGATAGGTCGCATCACTGGCGGGGACGAAGCAGCCTACAGGAGGGAGGTGGCCAGTCTGGTGTCATGGTGCAAGGACAATAATCTCAGCCTCAACATGGACAGGACGAAGGAGATGATAGTGGACATGAGGAAAGAGAGGAGAACTCATCAGCCACTGTTCTTCCAGGGGCTCAAAGTGGAGAGGGTGAGCAGCTTCAAATACCTGGGCGTCCACATCAGTGAGGACCTCACTTGGACACTTAACACCACACAGCTGGTACTGCTAGGGACCACAAGCGCCTGCAGAGAGTGGTGAAGACTGCTGAGAAGATCACCAGGACTCCACGGCCCTCTCTGCAGAGCAGAGTCTCTCCTACTGCAGAGTCTGAAGGAGAGCTGCCTTCATCCTCCATCCTCAAGGACTCCACTCACCCCCAGCACAGACTGTTCACATCCCTACGCTCAGGGCGGAGGTACAGAAGTGTGAAATGCAGGACCTCTAGACTGAAAAACTCTGAAAAACTTTCCCACTCAGAAGTTTATAATCAATAATTACTTCATGTAGTTACACCTGACTGTTTACATTCTCAGTTTGCACATATATAATTGCACATTCATTGCTGACTGTTGCACATACATCTGATGTAGCACACATTCTTATTCTATTTTATTATATTTTTCACATGCTGTTTTTAAAATTGCCTTTATTTTGTATTATTATTTGTCTATTTTATATTTAGACTTTTTGTTGTTTAGCATTCATTGTGGACAGCAAAGGAAGAATTTCATTGTGCAGGGAAACATGTCTCCTTACTGTGCACATGACAATAAACACTTTGATTTGAGTGTACACAACAAAGATGGCAACAGTAATGGCCGGGAAATACTTAGAAGACAAAAATGAACAATGCATGACAAAAATGAGACTGACAATGACACATACTTAGTGCTAGCTTTAAAAAAAATCTAAAATTACTAGATTCTAGATGACTAAAATTCTACAAGACTATAACTATCAACTGTCACCATCAAAGGCCTAGGATGAAAAAGAGGAGTGGGTGTATTTATACATTTTCAGTGCCAGCATATATCAGTTTCACTCTGTGTTAACAAGCAAAGTCTGTGAGCAAACATCCAAGACGTTATGTAGGCGCATCAGCGCAAATAACTTTAATTCTGACAAATGTCAGTGTAGATATCAAGAACTCAGAATAAATAAGTTAAATTCAATAGTCAACTCAGGTTGGATTTCTCTCTTAGGGACAATAATGCTCAAAAATTCAGTGTAGATATTTTAATAACTTGTTCTCTCTTACTTTGTCTTAAACTATGCTAGTGTCTTGCAGTGTTTCTAAATATGCCATGCACTGCTTGTTTTCTTTGTTATAGGGCAGGAATAATGTTGTCACCTTTTTGGACCTTCACCAGTTTGCCCCTTTTTGGCCTCCCTGCTGGCTTTAATGGTGATAGATAAACATGTTTTGTATTATTCTGCAAGGACACTGGACAAGTATTTACAATATTTACCAAAACGTCTTCACCAAAAGACAAGCAAAATATTAACTCAACATGCAGGCAATGAAATAAGCTGACCAGAATGTTTGCTGTGCACTGCTGCACACCACAGACAAAATAAAATTAAAAAAAAAAACTGCTATGGTTGTGATCTCCCCTTTCAAATGTTCTGCTGTGTTGAATGTCAGGCTGTCTGATTTGATTGATTATGTTGCCTTTTACCATACTGTCCCAGTGCCTCCATCACAAACTAGAGGCGGGCATGCATGGAAATATGACAAGCCGGTTGGTCTGTGACATCCAGGGACTGTCACCAGTTGACTGGCTTTGTTGTTTCAATTGCCATCACCACACACCAGTCTTAGCATAATGAAGATTTACACCTGTTTCGTTCCCTCTTCTCTACCTGCCTCCCTGACAGACTGACACAAGGTCTACCAGCTGAGATCAGACATGCTGAATGTTGTGTGGAGAATCCCCCTTAAGACCTCCCTTCACAACCTTTGGGAACACACCTAGGATGCCTCTGAATCTTTCCACAGTGCACCCACTCTCAAGCTGTGGAGTCTGATGAGTCAGACCACACCTTCTTTCCTCTCTGCTGGAGCCATCCTCAGGAGGCTATGTTGCCCTCATAGTTAGTCAGCAGGTAGTGCAGAGGACAAGATACTCTTCTAGTACTATTTCTATTCCATTTTTTTGGGGCTAAATATTTGTCCGTGGTCATATAGTGAAACCTAACGGTATTTCTCTCCCCCCTTAAATTCCTTTGCCCCTTTCAAGGTCAGTAACTAAATATACTGATAATTTCAGTGCTGTTCCACAACCATGTCATTCACTCCCATTGATTGTACTGCAAACTATGAATCATTCTATGTTTGCCAGGGGTGTTATTGCTGGTTCAATAATTTACATAGCATAGCACCGAAAGAGTATGAGAAAATGCACAGTGGTGAGGTACACCATGGGTAGCTAATTATAAGCCCAAGGCAGACAGTTAAATGTACTTAAAGTCACCACAATACAGCAGAGCAAATCCTGATGTGCTGACTGAACCAGTTTCCTTAGCTAGGGCAACAATGTGATTAGTAGCAGAAACATCATAAAACTTTAAATATTACCTTGCCTTTGGGTGTCCCTTAGGCTTATTATTTTACTAAATAATTAGCTCAGTTGTGATAAATTAGAGGAGGGTCTAAACAAATGGTCCTATCCTACATTACAATGAATAAGCAGCTTGCATATAAATAGAGATAACAGGCCATGGGCCAAAATCATTCAATGTGTTCCTTAATTAAGTCACTACTATATAATTTTTTAAAATTAATTTTATTCTACAAATGTTTCATAAAGAAGACAAAAGAAAAAGTCTATGAAGACTCCTACCTTTTGTGGATTAATTAAATTACACTAAGGAGAAATCAATAAACGTATATAACAATAACTACTGAGAAGCTTTGGCAATCACACCCCATCAATATGAAGCTCTTCATTAAGTACAGACCAACCACCCTGAGTCTAGAGTAGATGCTGCTCTGAGAGAGGTGGAGGATGCTGAGACTCCAGAAACATCCTGGAGGCAGCACTGAATAGTGACACTACTAGTTTAATGATATTTCCTGATTTCCCATAAGATTAGCATAGCTTCTTTCAAATGAAAGTACAAAACATTTTTTTTTTTTCCCGAGCAGGGCAGCCCAACCCAACACTGCTCACACAACCGCACCACAGACACACCGAAACAGTCCTCGCCAACCCTGAACTAAATACATCCTGCCCAGAGGGGCATTATGGGGGATCCTGCCAGGTGCTCCCGCCCCTAAGGCATTCTGGGGGACCATGTGTCTCTCTGCCCCCCAACGATACAGTATGATGTTCAGAGGATGGGGAAGGAAGACCCAAATGCGGACACACAAGCAGGCAGGTGCAATGAAGTGACTTTAACAAAATAATTTGTGAATGTAAGGACATACAGATGGACTGAAGGCAGGTAACTACAGGAACAAGTGCAAAACAGGTAACAGACATTTTAGCAAGACTGCAAGCATGCAGCATGAACAACGTAAAGAACAACCAAAGTGAACAGAACATGAACAGACTAGGGAAAAAGATTAGTACATACAATACACTGAGTGGGCAGATGGAGTGGAAGGAGATGACCAGAATGGCACAACTAAACAATAATGAGACAGGAATTTCTGGAAATGTGGCTGTAGATTTACTATTAGCAGAAACAGACTGGCTTGGCTTCAATAGATATTTGCTTCAAAGTAGCTTACCCTATATGTCATTAAGCTAGGTATAGTGGTGGTCTTTTGCCCAGTAGTAAGTCAGAGAGATAGAAGGACAGGCTCATTTAACAAAAGATTCAAAGAACTAATTGGCTGAAGGAACACAGGCAGAAGCATCATTGGTCAGATATGATGATGTCAGAATTTATATGACAGGAACTTTGACAGCATGGGCACAGCAATAAGAGTTGGTCTGAGCAGGTGTTATAGTTATCACTATTTCAGGTCAAAACTAGAACCAAAATTGCACTGCACCGCCTAATTAGTATATACACGGCCTCGACTGCGCATCTCCCCCCACCTCTGCGTAAGTGCATTCATTTATGGCAGGAAAATACCAAACACCAATGTGCAACATGCACCCAAGGAAAACTGCATAACAACTGCGAATGACGAGATGCAGAAATTGCACTGGCAGGAATATAAAGCCTTAGGTGTGACTCATAAACTGCTTCCTTCTCCTCAAAATCTGAATAGATTAATAGACATGGGCACGATATGTCCTTTGTGTTCAGGTGTAGCTTCACTAGAGCACATCTTCTCAAGGTGTAAAACAAGCCAAGCTCAAGGGCCTGGAGATATAACAGAAATGTTTAGCAGCAGCTATTGAAAGTAGGTGCTTAGAGGTAAACTCAACAGAAGAGAAAAAGAAATGAGGGGATTCTGTTGGTTGGGTGAAAAAGGCAGGAAGCAAGTCATTTTGAACAGGCGGAATGCAAGCCAGCTAAAGGCAGGGGAAGATTGACAAATGAAAGTAGATTTAAAAAAATCAGCTCATGGTTCCTGAGCAGACAGTCAGCACTAAACCTAAGCCCAAACCCTGTGTTGTGGTCATATACACAGCAGACTGTGTATTTTGTGGAAAACAGTGTACAAAATCATCATATGTGCAGTTTAGGGTTAAGCTAAAAATTGCGTTGCTTATTATGGGGTCCTGAAGATTCATGATGGCATGGCCCAATATCTCCTGTTTGGGGCCAGATAAGGGTTAAACATCATTTATTATGAATCCTGAGCTTCCATAGGGATGGTCATCCATTCTTTGCCACTTTTAATTGTATATTAGCAACAGGTGAGGATTCACATAAACAAGATTACAATATAAACAAACAATAACACTAAAAATACTTAAGATTGTTTGCTTTAAACTCCTGCCTTTTCTTTTCCACTGAATCATTTATTAATCTTTCCATTGGAATTAATGGCCTTTATTATGCATGTATATTTATTGAATTATTAATCTTTTTATTGCTCGAGGCAGCTGTGCAGGTCCTGGAGGAATGCTTCCCACAATTTCACCTGATTGAGACTGTTCTGTCTGTCATGCCATGTTTCAGAGCATTCAATTTAATTCAGACCTACTTTTAGCATCAGCCAACCTCCATCTCCCAGAACTGTTCTCCAGAGAGGAATGTAATGGTTTAGGTCAGGCTCTATTTAAGCATGCATACAGAGTACGCATATGCGCAACCTCAGCACGTAATGGCTCCTATTTGTCTGGCAATTATGTCTTCTGATATCAAATGCCTTATTGTAAATGACTACTTTTTTTGGACAAAAAATAAAATAAATAAATATGTTACCATTCCCATTAGCATAGCAATGCTCTCATAGGAATTCAAATATTAGTCTCAAGTAACCGAAATAGAGCGTTTCCCAGTATGTCAGTATGATACTATGTCAGAATAATATACAGTAGCAATACATAACACATGCAGTGAGAACAGCAAAGGTAATACAGGATCCAAACAAGTTCAAATTCCACACTCTTTTGTTGTCTCCACGTCTGTTACATTAGTCAGTACAGCAATGCATGTGCACTTTCCACACTGAGTTTCACAAACAGAATGTTCAGCTCATTCAGCAGTAGTGTTTCTCCATTAGACTTGACACATGCTTTATACCACTAGCACTGCAGACTACAGCCACTGTCTCAAAATCTGCATATATGTAGTTAGGCAATCAGGATAAGCTTATGATAAGCCTATTGATGCTATCTAGGCTGCATCAATAAAAAGGCCAGGGCTGATTTCATTTAACATACACTTTTCTTCATGCTTCTATAAAATGAAGATTAAAACAATTCTTTATGACTATAACAGTGTAATGCTTGTTCTTAAGTATCTCTGAGTTGTTTGCATATTTGAAAGTGTTGAAATACAACACAAAATGATAAATTCTTGCAGCAATTAAATGCTGCTTAAGGCACTTGTAGTCTACTAGCTGTGAAACAAATATACATTGGATGCAGACGGTGGACCTTAAAGGGGGTAAAGCACATTTTCTAAAACAGCACCTGTTTAAGAGATACATATAAACACCACAAGAACACCTCCGACACATCATGGCAGTAAACAACACCTATTACTGTGCTGGATGGGCAACCACTCATGCTGTGCTTGTATCAAAAATCTGATTGCAGTTGCAGCACTGCCTTCAGAATTGTTTTGATATGGGCTATACTGACCTACTCTGATCTGCTACTTTTGTCATATTTGCTGATTTTCATATTTAAATGTGTGTTTTTGGGTAGTGTCAGTATCTTTCATGTCATACTGTGTCTTAGTTTCCACTTGATGAAAATTAACAGCTGTCACAGTCACATGTACTCCCTCTAAGATCAGCACTGTCAAGATGAATTGCTAATATCTGAGCAATGCAAATTCCCATGGCACTTTTCACAAATAATAAACTTGATGCAAAGAATGTGTGTGGATTTACTTTGCCCTAATGAGCAGCCACAGGTCTGAATACTTCAATTTTTCTCCTTTGAGTTGAAAGGAGACACACCCACACTCACTCCTATGGCAGTTTAGAGTCACCAATCAACCTAAGCTGCATGTCTTTGGACTGTAGGAGGAACAGTTCAGTTCAATACACCTATTTTGTTTGGCAATCTTCTGATGCTGGACAGAGTCCATGAGCAGCTCTATGTGTGGCTCAGTCCCATTACTTGCAATGTTAGGAAACAGGCTTGATACAAGGGTGTAGTTTTGCATATGGATGATAGGGACATGTCCCTACCAATATTTTGAGAGGACAGAAATGTTGCTACCAATATTTGAGCAAACCTGTGCATATTATCTTTAGAGTGAAGTCATATTCAATCATTCTGATGTGCCCTCTCTGAGGCTACAACTACAAGAGGGCAGGCTATCATATGACTGACTGGCAGGAGGGCAATCTGGAGCTCATGTTATGTGTAAATGTCATATTTGCTCCCAAACATGGAGGAGTCAACAGCTGTCGGTTGTCAGTTCCCACCTCAAGTATGGGTGAAAATGTTGCCTTTTAGATGACTTATTCTTTTTCTTTATTACCTGCCCTCCACAGCACACATAACATAATTTTGTCCATGCCACATCTTGCCATTTGTAGATAACACGATCCAACCAAAATATAGGCACAAGACTATTAAAATCACCAGTAATGATGCGGTAATGTAATAGAATAAATAAATAAAGTTGATTCATTAGTAGGCAGACTGCATACAGTAGCTCAAAGATTCTGTTGAAATGAACTATTTCCCAAACAAGAATTGGGAAACAGCATTACATGGAAAACCATGTGTGACAGGTGATTTAGCCCTGATGTTTTGGTCAATGGAGTCCCTTGCTATTGATGATATATAGAGAGAGAAGAGGATCCAGTGAGGAAGCAGAGTTAGAGGGAGGGATTGAAGGAAGCTGACAGCATAGCCTGCGGCAAAGAGGATGTCAAGGTGGGTCAGAAGCTCCACTTGGGGACACAGACTGCTGAAGGGAGGAGACAGGGAGCTACTGGTATTCACACAGAGGAGGGAGATCCATCTCTTACAAAGGACTGGTACTTGGTTCAAACCCAACTGGCGAGCTACTGGTGCAGGAATTGGGTTATAGTATTTATTACTTACAATGAGGTTTAGGATCTGGCTCAGACAGTGAGTCAGACTTAGTCTGAGAGGGAGAAACAGGTTCTGGAGCAAGGACAATGTACTGGAAAACAGCTGACTGCCAGGAAACTGGGCAGCTGGTACAAAGAGTAGATAGCTTCATGCTCAGGCTCAAGCAGAGAAGCAACTTAAGGCTCTGACAGAAAGATAAGTTAAGGGTCAATCTCCAATAGAGAGTAAAGGTTCAGACAGAGAAGTAAAAACAGAGGTAAAGCCATTATTTCAAGGGTTCCGTATTTTTTTCATCAAGTTTCATGGAAACTTTCGCCACAATTTCCTGAAAATTAAGTGGTACTTGAGTTACAAGGACACTTCCATGAAATCCCTGTACTGTGCCTGAATGGAAACTTTGGAATTTTGGTGTTTATTACTCATTGTATGTGATACAACTTCCAACATTTGTTTGAAAATGTGCTCTACAAATAGCAGACATAATATTAGCAGCACCAATAATAGTAGTATTAGAGGTAACGTTTTTCTTTTTTTCTTGCCGTCTCTCCTCTTGCCCGAAGCAGCTGGATAAAACCTTTGTTGATAATTAATCAAGACAATCTCTGGCATGGGGACAGCAGTGTGTTCTGTTAAGGGTACAGCGTGTAGTGACCCATTGACTAATAGTTTCCCTTGAGGTGAAACTGCATCAGAGCGTTAGGGGCCTGAAATTTGAAATCACACACTTGTCTCTACAATCCCTTGGGAAGATGCACTGTACAAAGTCTTGCATGCCTATGCTTTCATGAACATTATTTATTTTATCTAATCGGTTTGTTAGTCTCTCCTCCCAGCAGGCTGTCTATCCTTCTACATCATGTCATCTGACTCAAAGGGATGGGAGATAAGGTGATGGTAGGGACAGGTTGGCTCTTAATAAACTAATATACATAAAAGGTGCTTGAAATGGATATAGAAAAAACCTTCAAGCTTGTATTTAAAGTATATTACTTGAACGGACAAACTGAAGGTGAAATTACTAAAAACAAACAACTGAAACCTACCTAAATGATTGATGCATGGTGCTTACAGTGCTTGGAGTACTTAGAGTACTTTCAGATTATATAATATCTAAACTCTTAAAGACCTTTCACTTTTTTAAAGGATTTTGGACAAAAAGTAGAAACAACTGCTCGCCTTTTAAATAATTGCTCTTAAGCACTCCAGTATTTCATGGTCCCCGCTTCATTTCATCAGCGTTTTGTCAGCTGAGGATGACACATTGATTTTTTTTGTGCATATCACACCACAAAACAGAATATATTATATTTGCAGCTTGCCTTTTAAAAGAGTTATAAATATTGTCATATGGGCATTAAAATAACTAATCCACTCTGCTGTAGGTGTGTAACCTATAAGCATGGGGCAAACACTTGCAATGAAAGAAACCCTGGTGTAATATTCAGCTTTGAATTCATGGAGTATCACATAATCCTAGCTCTCTGCTCTTACCTCAGATAAACTGCCCCTGAGACCCATGCTTTTTTGTTATGTCTCTTTGTAGCTGTTCAAATACATTACACTGATGTCACCTTTCACTGTAAGTTACTCAAAGAGTCTCAGTGCTAGTGGCTCCATATATACAGTAGGCATAATACTGCTTTGAGCTAAGCTGGTAATGACAGTGGTGAAGCTGGAGGACAGCAAAACTGTACAGTATCACAATAAAAGCTTTGGACAGGAAGTGCATGGAA
>NW_018127930.1:3521682-3529707 GCF_001952655.1 Monopterus albus
ATTGGTTATGTGGTCATGTTGGAATGCAGAGGACATTTGGCCTGTGTAACCTCACATCATCATAATAAATCCTAGTCCTCTGTGTCCGGGTATCACTCTGATTTATCCAGGAATCCATTTCAATTACTACAGTACCTCAGAAGCAAAGAATAAATCAATATATTCTTATACTTATCGTATAAAAGGGAATCGGGTGCCAGCTCATGTACCTGACATAACATCCCATCACTGGAAGGCTAAGTTCAGAATAGAGAAATAGACCCTCGTGCTTCTCCACTCAAATATTCTTTACCCTTGTGCTGCTGGCTCTTTGATGTGTGAGAAGCAGCTGTTTACCAAGCAAATAGCTGAAGCTCACAAACCCCAGCATGGCATCTACTGACACAGCACACTTTGATTTCAATTTTGCATGCTTTCCTCTCTGTCACATGTTTGACTCTGTCACAGTTAATGTGTCTTTGAAGATCCAGGAACAGGAAAACACAGATCTATAAATTAGATGAATGATGGAATGAAGATTATGATTTTTACATAAGCTTGGTGGTCATTGAAGATGACATTGGTTCTGCAACAATTTAAAATTAAGCTATTAAAATAAATATATTCAGTGAAACATCACTATAAAGGTTTGATTTCAATGGCTATATTTAACACCGATATGTTCAATTAACTTCTGTAGGTTCAGAACAGCTATATACACATTTTCTGACCTTGAAAAGACAAGAAACACTGGACAAGGCAGGGGAAAAGTTTTAAGGCAGTCATTAAAACAACAAGGTTCCTCAGGAGAATATGGGCAGGGAAAGGCTATCTACAGTACAGATAAGATTGTGCTGCACTGAGTTTATATGGGGGATGAACCACAGACACAAATCTTAGCATATGTTGGCTTGTGGGCACAAGGGAACAGCAAACTCCCGCCTTTATCCTGGGAGAGACAGGAAAGAGAAGTCACCTTGATTAAATGAGTTGTATATGAAAATGGGGTTATGCCTACTGGGAGTACGTGACAAGGGCTTATAAACCTCGCCTTTCACAACCCTGTGAGAATGACTTTTTAATTTCCTGCTTTTTTTGTCACAAGTTATATTTCTCCCTCTGTCTTTTGTCCCACGAGGCCTTTGTGTGTCAGGATCAATGTAGAATTCTCATTTGGTTACTGTCCCCTCCACCCATTCACATTGTAAGATTCTATTAGCATTTTCCAAAAGAGATCCTCCCTGAGTTTTTCATCCCTATCTTCTTTTCTCTGTGTATCTATAGCCTACCTTTCACACAGTTTACCATTTTTGTGCTCCCCGCTATTGTATAATATTTCATCAGTCCAGTGAAGCCACAAGAAAATTCTGCATTTTGCCAAAGTCTTATTCAAATCTATACAAGATCAATCCATCATAGTCAGATGCCATGTTCATGTACCCGAACCTAAGTGATTTCTGCATTTTTCAAACAAATGGAAATGATCACAGATGGCAAACTCTTAAGTGTGACCAAATTACACCATGGCAGTATAATAGATGAATTGCAGCTATGGATAACAGAGGAAAGGCTTTTACAGTCATCTATACTCAAGCTGCTGATTAGTGCTCTCAAATCCCAGCTGTAGCAGACATTTTTCTAACTGGTTTGGTCTTGTTTCAAAGAGAATTTGTGTTAAAAATGCTCACTTGCAATCTAGCTGACAATCTGAGTTGACCCTACACATGTTTTGCAGTAAGACAAGCTAATACCACTTGGGGTCACTATGTGGTCCTCCCACAGTACTACTGTTTGACTCTATTTCAGAACGTTGCTGCTGATCATAAGCAAAGTCACCTGCCACAAAGTCCAATCATGTTTGTAACCTGCCACTTCCAGCATTCTGCCATTCTGCAACTGTATTCATCAGCTGTTTGCTCAACAAGCTGTTATTAATACTCACAGCAGAAGAGTTGTTTATTTATTTTTTTCACCTATTCTGTCTGTAAGACTGGCACTTTGGAACATAAAAAATCTGCAGCGTTAGAGGATGTCTAACTCAGTTCAGTCAATTCTCAGTTGAGTTCCTCCTTTGCTGCCCTGCTCGTTAAGGGTTCTAGTAATTGTGACACAAGCAAAGGAAAAAATCAGGTGACATATTATGTAGAATGACAAGGTCATTTGCAAGAGGTTGGGATGGATGGATTGATCAAAAGGTACAGGGCCTTCTCACAGGAGACTGGTATTCAATCCCAGTGTGTATTCATTTATTTATTTATTTGATTCATGACCATCCCACAACATTAACATGGGTATAAGCATGATGATGAAGTTTGGTAAAAACTTGTTTATGACAACAACAGTCTGTTATGACTTACAGTCATATGGGTCATTTTGTCACCATGATGACAAAGATCTGGTAATCCTGCTATTGTTCTGTGGGCTGAACAATGTACAGCATGCTGTCGTTGAGGTTGGAGTTTTTGTTGGTAGTGGCTGAAGATATCTTCAGTTTTTCACTCTGGCCTAGTGACGGGGACAGGGGGTCTTACTGCACTCCAAAATTGTCCCAAATGTCAAAAAGCCCAGAGTTGTTCATTTTGGTTTTACATTTGTGGAGCTCTTACTGATTGACTATCGGCTGTGTTTTTTCAGGCAGAAATCCCCCCGAATTGCCTAGGGCTTAAGGGGTTAAGCTTCCAATGCTCTACCTACTCTTATAGCTACGCTACCTGTAGCCTCTAATTCTACAATCCCCATGGGGTCATGTTTATTATCAGCACTTTCATTTTCTGTTCTGAGCTTGGTGCATTCTCATAGAGATCACTCTTAGAAATTGTAGCTCTGGTGTGATTTAGCAAACGTGTGTTTTATTTCAGTGATGCCACATTAAATGTTTAGGATTGTATTAGCTATTCGATTAAAAAAAAAAAAACCTCAGCATGTTGTTATGTCCTTTGTTATTGAGAATATGTCAATGAAACAATGACAATGTTTTCAACCACATTTGGTCTTTCAGTGCAGGTTCACACAAGAGATCAGATAGAACCTGATCTCACACCTTGTCTCAACCCACAATCAGAGATATGATCCACAAGTTACAAGGATACACCTGAGTTCAGAGTCACAAAGTCAATCAGAATTTTTTTGTAGATATTTTGACACAAAAGAAACAAAAGTTCAATATTTCCCATACATAGCCTGGAGGGGGAGCTCAGAATAATTTGCCAACTGTTTTTCTTGTAGTTTCCCAAAGAAGCTACAAATATTACACTCATCATTCACCAGAAAAATTGTTTGCAAATCATTGGAGTGGTCAAGCAATTTTATGTTTATATTTAATTCTGTATTTTGTAATAATTTAAGTACATTTTGTTGTAAATTACCATATATGTCTCTAACTTCCACATATGTTCTAGCCATGATAACTCATGACAATTTTCCATGCCATGGTTGTGTACAATGGAACTTTATGATTAGTGGTAATTCTTTTGTGCATCCTACAACTGGCAAAAATATTCCCATTAATGGCTGAATCACATGTAACATTCCTTTTGTAGCTCATTTATTAAAATGTCCATTTGCTTTACAGTACTCTGTGTTGGTAAAACTAAGTGTAGTCTAAAAACTTGTATGTGTGAACATAAATATTCCAACGGGTATCATGATGAGAAATCTTTTGTTGCCGGGCAGTTTAGCACATTTTGTTATGGTTAGTCCCCCTCACCAGGAGGGTGAGGGAGAACTAGGGGTTGGACTCAAGATTGCTGACCCAGGTGCCAGTACAAAAAGGGGGTTTATTGTAAAAATCAACAACAACAAAGTAACAACATAACAGGGTCCGTAATACTTACAATAAGGGAAGGACAAATAAGGAGACCAGGACGAACGGGTACACACACAAACTAACGGCAGGAAACAGGAGTAGAGGACCAGGAAGGACAGGCGAAACAATAACAGATATCCACAGCACAGGGACTGTCAGCGTGGACGTCTCACACAAAAAACAGAAAACACTCAACCAACATTCAAAATGAGATCCACAGCACATGTACTGTCAGCCGGGAAATCAAAATGACGTAATTCAGGTACGTACAGTAAGGTAAGTTAGGTAATGCTCCGGCCAAGACGGAGCGTCTGCCAGAGGTTTAAATAAGGAGAAAAAGTAATCATCGGGATGCACCCCAGCTGTGTGCATCGACAAACCAGTTGCTAATTACTGGAATGCAACACAGCTGAGGTGCAGAGCCCACACGATAAAGAGAGTAGAGGAGAGAAAAACGAAGGAGAGGCAGCGGCCCCCGAGCGGCCCTAACACATTTAAACATACAATCAGTGACTGAACGTTAATTAGGCATTGAGATAGTTCAAGATCCTTGACATGGAGGTGACCAAGAAAAACACTACTACAAAGGGAATGTCTTCATATTCATCACTTGGGCACTTTAACGCCCTCTGGTTTGAATGGGGAATTCAATTTGTCTTGTTTTCATAATGTGTTTTTGTGATGTACGGCTCTGCTTAGTGCGTATTAGTGATCATGTGATTTACAAGTCCCCTTTTTGGATACACTGTTGTGCTCGTTTGTGTTTTTCAGTTCACTTGTGCCTAGGTGTAGTATTGTTACTGTCATGAATGCTGCCTGAAACATCTGCACTTACCGGTGTGCTGCCATACTTTTCATTACTGTGCATTTGTGTCCATGTGTTAAATAAAGGACAAATACTACATCTTTCATGCACACTAATCTTAATTTCTCACTTTATTAAACACTGTCAACTAATCTCTTTCAGCTATGGTTGATTTAAATTACACTGAAATGAGTACTCACAGTTGTCAGTGTGTTTCAAGGTATTTCATTTTTTTCTGAAACATACTATGCTGCCTTCTCCCAAAAAAGAATATTAGAGAATAAAGAGAATAATACTTTTCTGTGTTGCAACACTGTAGACTCACCCTGATTCCAAGGGTTGAGGGAACTTAGTTTTCACTTTCTGAACTGAAGCGCTCATCCTTCTTTGTCTTTTTCCTTCTCCTGATTTGGGAAATAATAGTTCTTACATTTTAACTTTTACTTTAGGGGAGATTTTTTTCTCATTGTCTCATTTCATTTAGTTTTTATTCATCTTATTTGCCAATGTGATTATGGTGTTATGGTGTTTATTTTTTTTTCCCATTTTTCTTCTTTGCTTCCCCTTCCTCTGATTATTTGTTTATTTGTCTCCACTGGTGACAGTTATTTTGGCCAGTTCCAATGTCTGCTCTTACAGACTTGCCCACAAGGGCTCAAGATTGCTCTCTTGTGAAACTGGCTAATGTTTCAGGGCTCTCTGGTCGACCAAATATGTCGATCTGGTCCAACAGAATTGTTCAGCTTTCTTTCTTCTGCTCCTTTGCCTCCCTTTTCATTTTGAACTGTGGGTGGTTAAGATACATGCATATCTTGTGTCTGAAAATCCATCAGCTCAACTAGGAAAAGCATGAAGCCCCCCAATATACAAAAACATGCATATTATGGACAACTTGTTAAAATCTAAACAAATTAAACAATAAGAATATCTTACAGGGTAACATTTTAGACACAAGGCAGATTTCCAGCTTTACTTATTTACTTACTAAATAACTTACTTACTTATTGTGAAATTCAAGATGATACCCTTCTCAAACTAAACTATAACAGCTGGGTACAGTGATAAAGAAGGAAGGGGAAGTAGTTTTCTTAAGTGAATGGTGGTGGCAATATAGAGAATCTGTCATAGATAAAGTTTTGTTTTCTTCTCTCCCAGTCCTCTGGGGAGGCTCGAGAGGTGTATTTGTTGTTGTGCATTGTGTTGCTGTGTATATGATGTCTGGTTTTTTTTAAATATTTTTGGTCTCCTGCACATTTGTCAGGCAAGCAGAAATGCTTGCTTTCAGTAGGTGGAAGTGCTAAGGAACACACCTAGAAAAAAAAAAGCCACACTTGGCCTGAAATGAGAACTGAAAAACTTGTGGTTACTTGCTCACTATAGTCGCAAAACCAAATGTGTGCATTGATAATTAGTTGATTTTTTCTTATTCTTTTTTTTTTTTTGTATAGTACTGCAAAGTGAAAATATACCTCAACTGATATTTAGTGTGTCTGTGCTGCATTGGGAAAATGCACTTGATAAAAGTGCATGTGATACATACTGTATGCAGATATTCAATTTAACATTTACTTTAACTTAACTCACAATCTGGTTTCTTGTGCAATTACCTGTATTATCCCTAAAACAAAAATTTGGTTATAACAGCAAAACCATGCATATAAAACACCAGACAGGCAGTGAAACCAAGATAAATAAAACGTCTTCACAGCAGACACCTTACTGACTGACCTTTTGACCTGTTTTATTTAACTGTCCAAGTGATTCGATTTAGTATGGACAAATACTGTTCTCATTCTGACATGCAAGAATCTGAAATGAATAGTTAATATAAGAATGACCTAAGGTCATGAAGCACTCTGTTATTAAAATATGCACATAAAATAACGCACGTGTAATTTTAAATGACCCAAGACACACAAAATGTAGTCACAGTGGATACATAACATGGGAATGTTCTTGTTTATTTGTACATCAGACCTCAATTTTTTCACAGGTTTCACTTACTGCTGCCTGTGCATAAAAAAACCCTAACAAATGTGATTCTTTAGGCCATTTAAAATCTCCTGATAGGTGCACGTATTAACACAAACTGAGAACACAAAGGCCGCAGTCTTCTGCATTATCTCCCTCTCACAGAGTGGGGACGCAGGACATTAATCACTGCAAAGTCACACCTCATTACACACACACACACACACACACACACACACACACACACACACACACACGCACACACGGGTTCTTTATAGTGAAGACTAATTCTCTGAAACTCGTATAACCACTGTCTTTGTCACTATTAGTATATGTTCAATTTATATGACCTTCTTGATGGAATATTATAACCCAAAGCTCTAATGGTTGGTACTTAAAAATACCAAATTAATATTTCAGTAGCTGCATAATTACTAATGAAACAAGGACAAAGGGTGAGTTCAGAGTCATCAACTCCAGAGGGGGAGCCTTTCATGCATGTATTTCAATTTTCAGTCTTCTGAAGACTTTGTTTTGATTTGTAAATACTAGAAATGTCACATAGATCTCGGTCTTCTCTTTTAAAGATTAAAAACAAAGCTGGTTTCTTGGTTTCAGACAGGTGTACAAATGCATGGATTTTGGTGGTCATGCAGTATTCAAAGCATATTTTGCACATAAGATGTATGCCTCTTTCATAATTTATTACAGTTTTACATAATGAAGGTATTTCATGGTTAATGCAGTGAAGAAAGTTTTTTCCTTCTCATTTTATTCTTTGCGGCTGCCATACTTCTGTCACAGATCAACTGAATGATTCTTCTCCAGCAAAGCACTTATTGTGCAAAATAACTCAACAATGAAAAGCAGACACAGGGGCCCTCCACATATATTGACTAAAACTTGGTGTACAGTAATTATACAGGCAGGCTGCTGACTTCAGGTAAACTGATGAGAAATGGGCTTCTGATGAAGACCTTGCCTGGAGCAGCCCTGTGAATTTATGTCCTCTTTCAGTCCCCCAGCCCCACTTTTGGTTGATATGGGGGGAAAGAACAGAGGAAAATGAGGAAGAGAAGAAAAAATAAGGGGAGTGAAACAAAAAGGACAAACACACTAGATTTTAAAAAGTAGTTGTCACAGCAGATAGCCAGGCCTTATATCAACCATTCAAAAGCTCTGGGAGTTTTGCCAAAAGGCCCTGAATGTAGCTCTGCTCCACTGGGGCTCCCATGGAAATCATAGTCACAAAATAAAACTTCACAACTGGAGTGTACTGTCCTACACAACTGAGACAAGCACTTTATTTCTGTCCTGACCCTGTCTACCCAACCCTGTCTCACATCAAACAATTTAATAGCTATGTAGTAGTCTCACAATAATGCCTCCAAAATTATGACATTGAAATGTCTTTCTGGCAGCCAAAACAAAGCAAAATTGGTCATTTTGGGCACAGGAACTGCAT
>NW_018127930.1:3529720-3543298 GCF_001952655.1 Monopterus albus
AAGATCCTGGGCTCAAAAGGTAAAAAAAAAAAAACTGAAATGAAAAACTGTGCACAATAGCGGAGATAGGACAAATCTCTGGTTTATGAGTAAAAAGACATAAATCCCAAACTGCCAATGATAGGAACATTCCAATATATTAAGAATGTCCTCTTAAAATGAAAATGTTTTTATGTTGTATCACAATAGTGTTCTGTTGTGATACAGCATTCTATTTCATTGACCACACAATACACAATCTGTTGTCACATTTATTTAAAGTTACACAACATCAGCATGTACAGTCCAAACAAAGCATGTTACATTAGTTTGATTAGAGCTGATGTAGAAGGTTTCTTGCAAAATGAAAGTATTTTAAAAGTACACACACACACACACACACACACACAAAATTCACCTCTCTGCAAATGAGGTTCAACCACATGCTGTTGTCATGTCTGTGCTCATCATATGCTTTTACTTGCTGCAATATATTGTGTAATGCCAGGGGAAAATCACTGTCACTGACGTAAACTATACACTTTTCTATGATGTGGATTCAGAAAGGGTGGAGATAAGTCATGTGTGCTGTGTGATTTGCTGTCCCATAGAACCTCGGCACCACCGCAGAACCATAATGAATTTCTTTGTTCTGTACATGTTGTTTACATCTGCAAAATGTCTTTTAAAAAATGTGGCTTCAGCTGAGTATTCTTTATTTGAGAAGTCATTCAGAAGCAGCAGAGAACTGTGATGTTGCTCTACAATTTCCACTCTGCAGCTGCTTTTCATAGATGATGAACTGAAGTTCTCCACTTACAAGTGACTGTTTAGTGAGCTTACCACACAGCAGCTGTTGGTGCTCATTCAGAAATAATGTTTGTCACTGTTTAGCAAAAACACACGTAGCATGACATTATAAAGTTGACCATGATATTGGACCACTAATCATTTGCAGACTAACTTGACAGTGCTGACCCTTGAAGGAACACAGGCGGCCAGAGGGTCCAAAACGGTACTTAAATTAATTATGTTGCACCATGCATCCTTATATTACCCTTATATTAAAGAGGTTAGTGACTGACAAATTACAAGTAGTCATAATGCAACAAATATCTAGCTCAAGTTGTATACTGTAAGTATGTGCAAATTAATTTTGCTGTGTAAATTTCTGGTGTGACTTGGAAAAGCATGTGGCACCAGAGACCATGGTTCATGTCTCATGTCCTAACAACAACGCTTGCTCTTTTAATCATGTTGGAGGTATTACAGCTCTAACCACAGTGGAAGATCGACAAATTCAAATTTTTGATTATTTTATAACCTAGCAAAGAGTTTACAATAAGCAATGAATACAGTGTTCCTATTTTCTGTAATTACTGTATATCGTACATAACAGTACACACACACTTTGAACACAGGAGTACTAAGTAATTTCTTTTCCAAGAAGTCCTCCAGTCCATATAGTTGTTTGTCACTTCTCTCTCATACAACCCAAATGGGCATCTCATTAAGTTGCACTCCTGTGGTCACAGGGGGAATTGCAACAATCCTGGCAAAATTAATGACAACATACATAGCACTACCAAGCTATAGGGACCTTTGTCATCATGGAAACAGTCATACTGTACTGTGGACACTAGCAGCTATGGGAAATTCATTTTAGTTTCTATATATTATCATAGTATAATTTCTGTATGTCAAATCAAGTGGAGCACTATACTGTAGTATGTGGGATTTAAAAAAAAGTTGTTTATGGATGAGAAATTGTAACACCTGCAGCACAAGTAGAAAGTGAATCTGTACCTTGGAGGACCATCAGTATCCCACTGCATCATAGATCACTGTTAAGTTCACTGTGTATTATTATAGTAAAGCTTACTTTTTTTAAGCTGGTAGCCAAAGCCTAGTGCTGGATCCTGCTATAAATCAGAAAGCCTGGAAGGCCATGGCAAAAGTTGCATATTATTAAAATGCAGGTGTATTATTTATGATGTAAAATTCTAAGTAAAGCATCATATGATCATTTCAGCCTTATTTTTCTCTTCAGAAACCAGTAGAACAAGAGGCATTCTGTGTATACAATTATAGCAAACAAATTAAAACATAACCTTTCAAATTGCACTGCTTGTGTTAGCAGTAACATTAACCCAGGTCCAGATGCAGATGTCTCATGTGTCACAAATGCATCATCATAAGGGATATTATATTATTTTTTTTATTTCTGGCCTGCTGCTTTGCACTATGTGCTTGGTTTTGTTTTTTTTTTTTTTATGATGCGCTGTGCTGTTTTCTATAGCTTAAAGTGTTCTCCACAACAGCAGGCTGGATCCCAGGTGAACTGACTGGTACTATGACCTCACTGAAATGCCTATTACAGTTTCTTCTGTGCCTCTTGCTGTTGCTGTTTCATTTCTCAAGGACTAGGGCAATATTATGGTATAAATGCATATTATGGGTCACAGGAACTGGGGCTCAATAAGATGGCGCAATGATTTTTATAGTCAGTCTTTCACAGACATGACCCAACAAGGAATACAAATCAGCATCAAATATAGTAAATGATAAGGAATCAAGAACTAACCCTTACACTGAGTCTGAGTGTTGGCTCAACTGCAGTTTAGGTTAAAATATTTAGCATCACAGCCCATTCCATCATAGTAGAATAAAACGCAATAAGTTGTCTTTATTAAAAAAAAATGAAATAAATTTTAATGGGACCTTTAAAATCAGCATTGAATCTTCTTTCATTGCATGCTACTGTATATATCACAAAAACTGCAGTTGTAATATAAAACTGGGGGGGGGATTCCAGAAAGGTGGTCAACAAACTCGACAAGTGCTCAGCATTTCAGAGTTATTCCACTAATCTCAGTATTGCCGTTACACTTTATTGTGAAGAACCATTTAATTCACCAGCATGGAGCTCAACTACTCATAGAACCAAAGCACAAGAAACTGCACAACCAGTGGCAATCCCCCCCTACAAGTTTAGCACTCTTGGTATAATCCAATGCCATTCATTAGCAGCAACAGCTGTAGTCTCTGTTGTAATTAGAAACCCTTGAAGACAAGTGTGTTTCCAGTATGTTTAATTTCATAGGGGGAAAGGAAGTTATTTAGTTGGCAATACAGAATGATAGTGCACATTTTATTCCCGTCTCCCTTCCTTTCTCTAAATCTGACCGGCACAGAATTGGAAATCTCAAAGTGACTGGCAGTAGAGGCCATTTATGGTAAAAACCGGCCATTTCTGATGTCTGCTGATCGATCAGTGCATCTGTACTCATATTTGGTCATCCTAACTCCATCATTGTTTTTAAAACGCGACAAAGCTTTTACTAACAATTTTGGTACAATTTCTGACCTTGATCTTGATGAACATTACAATTTGGCAATTTGGTCAGTTTCCTCACATCAGTATCCAAAATCAAATAATTTATCGTTGTTCTGACCTGGAGAATGCTACTGACGTTTTCAGTTCGACATCCCTTAGTAATTTGGTCAGCTTCCTCACGTCGGTATCCAAAATCAAGTAATTTATCGTTGTTCTGACGTTTTCAGTTCGACATCCCTTAGGTAGTAGTCCCTCAGCTCTATTAGCTGCAACCAAAAATACAAGACAGTAGGCTTGTATGAGATCCATGTTAATCACTATGTTATTGAAATATTGTTTAAAACACACTTCTCATGTAAAGCTGTTACCATATCAGTTTACGGCTGTATATAAGATGACCAGGCTTAAATTGATATGAAACTATATAAATTAATCAGTAGTCATTTTTTATTGTTGGCTGCCACAGTTTCACCTTTTATTCTCTTATTTTAAGAATCATCACATCTCGCTTATCACAAGATTGTGCCATTTAATAATTCAAGAGTTAAATCAGTAATGCTCATATTGTAAAGTAGATCTATCACAGACCCCAGAACAAGTCAAGATCAAGTCAGACAGAAAAGTAACCAGCATGCATTGTGTGGCAGTTGCCAGTGACTGATTCTGCACATCTGCCTCATCTCAAATGCACCTTGTATCTCTCTTGTGGTGCCCTTATTTAAATGCCTTCTAGAGCACTTAATTGATTTTAAAACATTAGTGCATGCTTAGGAACTCTAAAGTAGCTGCTTAATACAAAATGGTTTTGATCTTTCAACAACTTAGGTTCCTGTATTTTTTAGGTGATCTGACCTAGAGTGTCTGGCTGTTCAGTTCTCTGTGGTCTAGGGTAAAGAAAGAAGGATCATGTTTTGATGTTTTGCCTCTAGACTGTGCCTAAGCTCAGATGTGGTGTACACAAAACACATATCACTCAAGTGCTTGGTGTCTACATGAGTAGCTTTATGCCCTTGTTTTAGTATACATTTTGTTATTGTTTGTTCCCCATGTGATTTTATAAGCCCTCTCAGAAATGCACACAGTCCTCTACACTGGTCAGCAGTCTCACAAGACTTGTCCAAATAACTGAATCAACACCCTTCTGATAGTGTCAACAAAAACTGAATATGGTAATCCTCGTGAAGGTAGGGTTTATTTCAGACTGGTTATATTGGATGTAGGTCAGTTTACACACAAATAAATAAACCATGCAGAGTGAGTAGATTCTTCTCCCTCTGAACGGCAGTCATACAGAACTCTGCAAAGATATCCAGTGCTAGCAGTAGTATTATGGGTCTGAGTTGTTTATGTGGCTGTCAGTTTACAGCAACATTGCCAGCATCTCTGTAGCTCTCTGCCCTGCCAAACATGCCGTATACAACCTGTGCTCAATTCACTTCTTTTACAATTCTTATTAAATACATATCCATGTGTGCATGATGGCTACCCCATATGTGATGTACTCCTTTGAACTGTTGGTTGTGCACATCCTCAGAACTTAATACTTAGTGTCACCAACAGGCAATCATGCATATTAATGTTATCATCCACAGCAGATATTGACAGTGTCTATTTTGCAGTGCATAAGTGGATTTCTTTTATTTTTGCATCACTTCTTCAATGTGCCAGGTCTTGTGGTGCAGGGTGTAAAAAAAAAAAACAAAAACAAAAAAAAACCCCACTACACATCAGCCTAAGACAGCGCAACCACAATTTTATCCTGTAATAAATAAAAAAATGGGGTTGCCTTTGATTTAATGAATTGCTTTATTGTAATAAAATCTGAATAATAACTCAAAAAAAATCATTCCCATTAATTTCATGGGACCTCTCAAAGACCTCCCATCAAATTAATCATAAATGCCTCAAGCTCTTTAATAACACCCAACCTCATCAAATAAATGATGAACCTTATTTGCATACAAATCATTATTTGTGGTTTAATCAAATATATGGCACATTCTTCTTCATTTACACACAAAATCACAAAATCACTTCTACACACATAGTCCTCTCCTCCTCCTCATGACCTCTTTTGCTGGGCTATCCTCCGACCTCTCACTATTTTTTTGTTTCTTGTTATCCATTCATTATTTTTTTTACTTTCACCTTTAGACTTTTTCTTTCTTGCCATCTGTTACACCCCAGCCCAGGGGTTACCTACAGGCAATATGGGGAAAAAAAAGGAGACTCCCTTCTTTCTAGCACCCAGAAATGACAAGCAAAATCAGGTTTAAGCCCTTTTAGCTGGCATTTTATTTTCAAACTCTGGGTTAAGTGAGCAACATGACTGCTATGACTTCAGGGTGGGTCCAGCAAAATAATAGACAAATCCAGCTGAGTTTAACACCCTGTTCTGACCTAACCACAAATAAAACAAATAAGACAAAGCTGAACTGATCTTCTAAACAAGGGAAAACAGGAGAATAGATATTAAATAAAAAGGCTAACCCCACCCTTACAGCAAAGGGCTTGTTGTTACAGTTTAGTCCCCCTCACCAGGAGGGTGAGGAAGAATCAAGATGGCTGACCCAGGTGCTAGTACAAAAAAAGGTGGTTTAATGGAATAAGAACATGACAACAAAACAGGGTCCATAATACATACAACCAGGGAAGGGCAGTGATGACTAAGGAGGCCAGGACGAACAGGTAAACACACAAACTAACGACAGGAACTAGGATAGCAGAGGATGAGAACGAACAGGTGAACAAAAATAACCAACGTAAACGATGCAATCCACAGGGACTGTCAGCATGGAAGACAAAAGGACATATTGCTAACAGCATAATAGTGTGATAAGGTCAAGCCAAAACGCAGAGGAACTGTCAGCGTACACACGTCTAAAAATGCAGGTCAAACATAAACTTTATAGGGTAAGTATTGTCCGTTACATGTCGCAATGCTCCGGGCATTGCTGCCAGAGGTATAAATAAGGTAGCCAACAAATCACCGGAATACGCCTCAGGTGTGCGCACCGACCCACGAGTCACTAATTACCCGATGCGACACAGCTGAGGCGTTGATCCCGCAAAAAGGGATTTTGAGCTTCCGTTTCCAGAGCAGCAACCAATCAGCACCTGAGAAACATGCACAACCACTCAATCATACCGCTAACGCTCTCCACCTGCAGCCTGATTGAGAGGTTACACAAAGACACACACACGCACAAGATATAACAGCAAGTAATAGTCTACACAAACCCTACGGCCATGGTTATAACACCATTCCTGCATATTTTGTAACGTTTCACATTAGAAGAGCTGTTGTTTTACAAGAGTTGTTTTACAGCATCTGAGGTGAGTGTCATCCCTGTAAGACAAAAGCCCAAATTTCAATCTGCTCTGAATGTGTTTATTACAACAATTTTTCTCCTTACCACACACTGATGTAGAAACATCACTGAAGTCCATCTACACTGCTCAAAAAAATAAAGGGAACACAAGGGAAAATAAGACATTCAACTATGTAATGAACAAGGTATTTAATAAGAATATTTCATTCATTCAGATCTAGGATGTCTTATGTTGTGTTCCCTTTATTTTTTTGAGCAGTATATATGACCCTCTACTCTAGGTCCAACATGTTCCAGCACCGGAGCACACCCATGAACTCTGTGGGGTCTTATAATGTAATTTATATTTTCGGCTTCTAAGCTGCAGTGCAACCCCACCATATATTTGTAAAAAGTGGTGCAGCAGCAAAGGACATTATTATTAAGAATAATGTTTTATGAACTGGCATATAAACATTTTCTAGTAGGTCCCTGAAATAAAAATATGAACATGATAATGAGCAGTGTATCTACCTTAAGGGATGTCATTCAACTTGAACAGGAAATTCAGTACACAGTTTAAGACTTGAACAAATAATAGAGGCATCAATAATACATGTCTAGAAATGTCAGGTGGATATAAAAGGAGTTGAGAGAAGCTGTTTGCTGTGAGGTCACTCATGAATAGTTGGGGATAGAGGATATGTTGTGACTGAAAAGAACAGACTCAAAGAAAACAAAATCCAAGGCATTCATCAAAGGGGTGAAAAAGGTTTAAAAGCCTCTATTCATATTTTAAGTTTTGTACCTTCAATGATGAACCAGTAGCTGAATGTGGTGGAACATTTTTAAGCAGTTCACTGAACAGCTCAAAGAATAAAGGCTTTTTTCATAAATCAATTTTTCTGTATGATTTAGTTACCTTATACAGCAGATTCTGATTTGCTATTATTGACCCAATACCGTATAAAGCTGTTTTGTTGGTTCTAAGAAAATGTTAGTTTTATATTATATTCAGAGCATATGAGCGGAGTGGAGAGGTGAGAATTTCTGCTCTTCGTTCATTGAGCTGTGCGCCTGCTCCGCTCCCCCTCTCAAAGCCACACCAGGCCGCTACGCTCATTATCGCTCAGCGCTCAACTCAGATTGCATCCGGCTCCATTCAGATCTCACCCATTCACTATAAAAAAGAGAAAACTATGTGCATGTATTTCACTTTTAGATTAAACCGTAGACTTACATCCCATAGAACTGAAGAACAACTACTTTTTTTTCAAATAGAAATTATATATTTCAAATTACAATTAGACCCATGTAACAAGGAATATATCAAATCAACAAATGTGCAGTGCACCTGTTTCACCTTTCAGTTTCCTCTTTAGTACTTTAGGAACTTCATTTTTGAGCTTGCAAATGCTGATTTTTGACTGAAAAGTGTTGGATGGCTTTGTAAGACAGAGATGCATTCTGGGTCGGGCTTGGGCATGCTTCAGGCTCATGGTGTGAGTGGTACTGGAGTGAAATTGGAGCAAAACACATTGTGACGGTCCATACTTTTTCAGAAAGCGACTCTGCGCTCCATCCAAAGCACCCCCACCCCCACTCCCAGCTGGCTGGCTCCCCGCTGAGCTCAAATGCTCTGATTATATCATATGACTGACTCCACCTTTCACTCATGAATGAATGACTGTAATGACATTTACCAAAACAAAATGACAAACAAACAAAAACAGTAATGGTTAATTTTTCAAATGCTTAAAATGTCTTCAGTATGTTTGTTTGTTACTGACTGATGGTGAGGGGGTTTATGTGCAAAACGTGTGATTTCAACACTAGAACCACAATTTTGATCCTGTTTCTTCAGGAAAGTCAGCAGAGGTTTCTTTTTGCTTTTATGAACACACTGAAGCAGATAAACATACTAATTGTAGCCAAACCCTAACCATAAAGAAAACATGTTAGAAAATGTTCACATTGCTTTGTTTTGATTTGAGACATCTCTCAAGAATTAACAAAGTCAACATGGACATCAGAGGTACCCTTCTGCATCTAAAATGCAAAAGGAACTTAGCAAAGCATCAGTATTTGATGCCCTGGGAATGACAACAAACTGATATCTCTGAACATTTCCACACTGGGGTCAGACATTTACAGTATGTCTTTCCAGAGTGGTCATAATGTCAGATCAGGTAATCATCATCCTGCTGCAATTTGACAAAGATACATGTCACACTACACACTGAACTTTTTAACAATCATACCTTGCGGCCTTTCACGTCATGGTGAGATGCAAACGTGACAAGGCAGAAGTGGCTGGAGACAGACTTCTGGGATCAGAAATGCCATGCTGTCAAAGTGTCACTAAGCACATTGTATATGTTGCCTAGTTAGGAGGGGTGGCAAAAAAACTACTGACATTTGGACTTTGTGAACTGTTGTGAGGAACCTATTTCCATATTTTGTACATTCACACAGGAGTAAATGACTGATGTGTGTAATGGTCATTGTCAGTTTTTCTTGGTGCCCCTCATCTGTTCGATCAGGCCATTTTCAAGGCAACATTGTAAAGTACGATCATGGTTTTGCTAAGACTTTATAATCCTGTATGAGCCTGTTTCTCTTGATCTCTGCCTGTTGACTAATGCTAGTATAGGACTGTATCTATGCTTAGAAGAATGCCACATATCCAGTATGTGGATTTTATTAAACAAATTAAGTGTTCATCAGAGTGACAGCCTGGGTAAAGAAACTGTCCCTGTGCCTGGTTGTCTTAGTGCACAGTGACATGTAACGCCGTCCAGAGGGGAGAAGTTCAAACAGATTGTATCCGGGGTGTGAGCTCACTGGAAACAACATCATGTTCAGACTGGTTTACATGGCTTTATTCAGAACAATGTATACTTCAAATTAACCCACGACAGTATGACTGGACAATAACCCTTAGTGCAATACTTGTAAATATACATTGTACAGATTATACAGACTCGTGCAGATCTCTACTACTCTGTTTTAAGTGCTCTATCTTTATCCCTAATTATCTCATTTCAATGAACATTCCTTTGTTGTCTGCATTGTTTACTGTCTATTTATACTGCTTTCTCTGCATTGTTTGCACTGGTTGTTGATGTTAATACTGCTATTTTATTATATTACACAGCCTTATGCTGGTCTACTGTTTGCACATTGACAGCCGATGTACCTGAGTCAAATTCCTCGTGTGTCCAACACACCTGACCAATAAACTGATTCTGATTCTTTGTTAGCTGAAAGAACTTCAATTACAAAGAGGCTAATACTCATTAAGCTACATGTATTGCACCCTTAGTGCTGTGCTTAATTGCCTCCACCAAGGAAGTTATGTTTTTGGTTCTGTGCACGTGTGTGTGTGTTTGTTGGTTAGCAGGATTGCAAACAAAAGGACTGGATGGATCATCGGCATACTTGCTACAGACACTGGTGGGCACCAACCCTAGAAGGTTTTAGATTTGGCTGAAAACAGTCAAAGGTCAAGGTCACATAAAAGAAAAAAAAACACACACACACACACACACACACACAAAATGACAATTCCTGATCTAATCTGGCTTTAAGATTGAGGACACATTTTGTGTTCTTGATCAAATTTTTTGGAAGGGACTCATTTGTGTGTGCGAACATTGTGCCTTGACAGAGGTAGATGTACTCGCTGAGCGCTCTTGGTTTTTAAGATTTAACATAGTTATCACACTGTCAGTGTAAAGTAACTGCAGATATGTGGTGATAACAAAAAACAATCCCATCCTTAACATAGGGCAAAAAACATATCTACATCAAAAGTTGACAAAATAATGTTTTCATTTGAAATTTGACTTTCATATGTAGGGTGGCAAGGATTTTAGGACACATTTTTGTTATTTTTTTATCTCATTTTTCACAAAGTACCCATTTGTGCTAATGTTGTGGCTTGGCAGAAGTACATGCGCTCTGTGAGTGCTCCTGTTGAACTTTGCAAACATTAATTTGCCCACTCATTCAGGAACACACATCTGAGCTGTGCATGTTTATGTGCAATATATATTCTGCATTGCTTAAGAATTTAGAGGTGACCATTATGAAACAGTTCATTTTTCAAAGGGCATACCATTCTCTTCCAAGTCAATAGCATACACCTATGTACACCACAATAATGTATCTTTTTTTTTTTTGCTGTGTATTGTGTCTTTTCACTTAGAGCAAAGAAGAAAAGGTATTGTCAGGTGTGTGTGCACTGAGCCTATCCTAAGGAGAAAGGGTGTAATGTTCAGCCTCAGGCAGCTCAAAGTGGTTGCTGTGCTTGGCACCTGCGACCCCTGTCTCTCTGCAGGAATTGGAGTGAATCTGGTGGCTTCTCTAAGAGCCAGGTGTTGTTTTATTTATCCGAAAGCACAAATGACCTCTCTAGAAGAACACCACAGGGAGACCAGCCTCTGAGGTCTGCCTGCTTTCTCTTTATTCTGTCACATACCTCCTAGTGAACTATGAAATCGAGAGCCATCAGCCAGGTCTTTATCCAGTCTGTCAGAGGAACAGATCCAACATGAACCTTTATATTTTGTTTAACTACAGTATGAGACCATCTGGTTCATTAAGTGTCAATGACCGACAGGTGACAAATGAAGGGAAGTGTCTCAGCAAGGTGTTGGACCACCATGTGCCACCAGAACAATTTCAGTGCACCTTGGCATTGACTCTACAAGTCTCTGAACTCTACTAGAGGGATGAACACCATTGTTCCAAAAGATATTCCCTTATTTGTTGTTTGGATGATGGTGGGGACACTGTCTAACATGCTGCTCCAAAATCTCCCATAGTGTAGGTGATCTGGTGACTGTGAAGGCCATATATTTTTATGCTCAACAAACCACTGAGTGACCCCTTGTGCCCTGTGGCTGGGGTCATGATACTTTAGTCACCCATCAATATGCATCAGTATTTATGAATGTCACCCCTCATGACAGGACTGTTTCACCCAACTGAAGAATATATATTTTCTGGCAGGTGGACTTGTTTTTCCAAATAGCCATACTTAGTGATGTGTCAGGGATTCCAAATGCCACTACCAGCCAGGTTAATTGGCGGACTCTATTACAATGCCACATGAGTAAAGGTGAAAACAGTCTCTTTATTATGCTCACAGACTGATCACTAAACCCACACAAACACACACAAAAAAAAGACACACAGGTTGGGAACACAGTCCAAGGTCAGAACCAGCAAACTCACACAGCCGAGACATCTGAAGCAAGGGGTCAGAGAGGGAAGTCCGATAGTCGAATACCAGGAGAGCAGTCCAAAACAGGAGGGCAAGGCAATATTCAGTGGTCAAAGGCAAATCAATGTCATAACGGGAAATACAGGCACAAGAAGAAATGCTGGAAAGTCTGAACATAGGTCTAGAACAATTTGGCAGCTGCCTGGTGAGAGTCAGCTACCTAGATAGGGGTGAAAACAGGTGCAAACCATCAGAAACAGGTGAAAATGAGTGCTGATCAAAGTAAAAAGTCCAAAACGGAGGTAATACAGAAACAGAAAGTAATGTCAAAATAAAAGCACAAGAATGGAAACGGGCAAGACAGAATCGTGACAGTGACATACTCTATGATCCATCCCAAGGCAAGCTGATTCAGGCTGTGTTTACCTTTTGAATTAAGTGAATCTTGAAAAATTTTGCAAGACACTATGTGCATGCAGTGTTGCAACCATTCAAGAATTTGTGTATTTTTAAATGAGCAATATGAAGCGCCGAGTTTGAGTCCCTGAATAAACGTTTAATGTGACCAACTATTAATGGTGGCTTTTAATATTGAGCCATGAAGATCATCTTCTTATTACCTTAAGCTCGTGTTTATTTGTCTTTAGCATATTGACCTTTCACCTTCCAGAAAAAGAGGTTATATAATCAAACTACCACAGAAAGATAAAAACAGAGAGGTGTCTATGTCCAAGGGCATGCAGTCTTACAATCTATCCATGGTTGTAGGCTATTTGGAGTTACACATGGCAGCTATTTATTTATTTATTTTTACATACTTGAGTGTGAACACATTTGTACTTTTTTGCAGATGGATCCTCATTCTTTGAATTTGTGCCCCAGCCTGTCTACTCACAGGAGAGACCGACACTATACTGTATGCGGTATAATATATTCTGCCTTACATAACCAGTACTGCATTAGGCAGGAAACATGAATCTGAAAGTGTATATAATCAGTAACACTGTACATCAGGGGAGTGTCTACATATAAATTTTAAAGTTGTGAGCCATCATGGTGCCATGCTTTGACTGCATGATCAGCTGCTAAATTCCTGGCAAGGATAAGAAGTGCCAGGATGGTGTCATAGCCTGCTCTTTTATGAGATTTGTCACAGAATGCCTACAAGGTTAAAACAAATGAAGATGGCAGCCTTTGTGCATGATGCGACAAGACCTGGACAAAAGCAGTCATGCCTGCCTGGAGTCACTCTAGTTCCATTCCCCCACCTTTTGCATTGTAACAAAGAGACTTTCGAGTGAAACAGATGGTTACTGTGGCAACATCACTAGGCCTTGTTTGTGTCAATAGTATTTGGGAGAAAAGCTAGTATTAACCATAGGTAAATATAAAGCAATAACAGATTTAACCCAAGGCAATCAGTGTTCCGGATCCCAATACCTGATTACAAAAGGGCTCTTAAAGTCTAAAAAAAAAAAAAAAAATCATCAATTATGTTGCACACTTTAAATTGCATTTACACTTGCAATTTGTATATTGTTTATATAATTACATACTGCTCAGGTAACATGCAGTAAGAAATGTAAATACTTCCTTGATTGTGACGCTACTACTTGACAGTGCAGTAAAATCACTCAATGATTGGGCATTTGCACATGTTAAACACATTTATGTCATAGGTATCAACAGTGCAATTGTATAAAAAAAATAAATATATATAT
>NW_018127930.1:3543721-3544802 GCF_001952655.1 Monopterus albus
CAATTGGGTTTAAGTCAGGGCTCTGGCTGGGCCATTCAAGAACAGTCATGGAGTTGTTGTGAAGCCACTCCTTTGTTATTTTAGCTGTGTGTTTAGGGTAATTGTCTTGTTGGAAGATGAACCTTCGGACCTGACTGAGGTCCTGAGCACTCTGGAGAATACACACTTGAACAACACTCCTTCTTGCATGCACATACATACACAGTTGCATTTCCATCATTTCATAAGACACTACATTGATTTCCATTTATTTCCTGGAGACTTGCCCTATCTCTAACACACAACCACTACTTGCCTAACCATAAACCTTAAATGTAACGTCACTGTAACGTTAAGTCTTCACCATAAAGAGAAAACAGTGAGTAGAGAGGACAAAGGGGACAGGAGACAGAACAGAGGAAGAGGAGAGAGTTGAAACAGAATGTGAAAGTGATGGACAGCAATCTCCAGCGAGAGGTCAAAAGAAATTTATGATTCATTATCCAAACAAACTGTCAATTAATAAGTTACCCTACTGTCAGAGAATTAAGTGATTTAAACCCAGTTTCATGGATTGATGGCTTAAGTCATTCACTCTAACAAAATGCCAAACATTCACAGATATTTAGCTTCTTAAATATGAGAATTTGCAGCTTTTCTCTAATATTAGGCCGTCCCTGGTAGGCTAGTGGTTAAGGCACAGCGCTCCCGCTCCAGGTTGCGTCAGGAAGGGCATCCGGCGTAAAACACGTGCCAAATATCAACATGCGAGTCGTTAGTGTGACGATTCGCTGTAGTGACCCCTAAACGGGAAAAGCCGAAAGTGACTTTCTTTCAGCTTTTCTCTAATATTATTTAACTAAATTGAATATCTTACAGTTCTGCATTGTTGGTGAACAAAAGTAATTATGCAGCTGTCGTCTTTGGCTCAGGGAAACTGTGACAGGTGTAATATTTTGTGTTTAAAATGTTAAGAAATATTTTTAATGGATCATTATATTGATAAAGCTACAGTATAAACACAGACATGTTCAGCCTATATAAACACAAAAATGTGCATGAGTAACACAACGACACATTTTCTCGTCCGTCCGTCCGTCCC
>NW_018127930.1:3546922-3553353 GCF_001952655.1 Monopterus albus
TATATATATACTGTATAGTACTGTTTCATACAACCCATTTGAAACTCTCTCTGTGCTGTTGAAAATAGAAGGATGCCATACTTAATTTGACAACACAGTTTGAGAAAAATGATAATTTTGCCACAATTTGCTAATGTAACTCTGTACACATAGCAGCATGATGAGAAATAACAATCCCAGTAAACCAGAAATAATCCAACTCAGTCATTCACTTATTTGAACTATATATTTGAACAAACACATTTGGGAAACTGCAGTAAAGGCTGTTTTTATAGCAAAATGCCATGTACCTGATGTTTGTCCTAAATCAAAGTAAATCACAATTAGGGTTACATCTACCTTGAATATTACTACATTACACAAATAAGTAAATGTTGTGATGCTACAACAAATTATATGCCATCATTGCTGGGCCAGTACAAAATGTTACATTTCAAGGTACTATAAAGAAATTGCATTTCATGAAAGAGAAATATTTTTCCATCCATTAGCCATAATGTGGTTAACATGCATTTTTTAGTGTAGTTGTGGAGAGTAAACTTGATTATCTTCTCTAAGTGCAAATCAAGCTCAGGCATTTTATGCTTGAACAGTAATTATCTGCCTAATAAGTATGACACACTTGCATTAAGAAGTGTCCAAATGACTCAAGCTAAAAGCATGTTTGACTAAAAAGTCTGCAAAGTTGACTTTCATAGAAACCATCTATGATTATTTTAATTCTGTCCATTTGTCTGCTCATATTACAGGGTTCCCTTCAGCGACTTCGACTTACCATACTAGCATTTAAAGTGGGGGTTTTTCCTTCCTATACACTGAATGATAAACTTTGGCCTTTATAATTATCATGACAAAAACAAACAGAAACATAAAAAAATGCCTTACTGCCATAAACATTTGAATGTTATTAGTTAAAAATATGAGGTGCATATGCAGCAAATCATTAGCCAAGTCATTATTTAGCATATTTGTTTCATGTGAAAGGTGCCCTGCTGTGGTATTTCAGTTGGTGATATTTACAGCAGCTAGCTAATTTTGCTTAATGACTTTTCCTTTATTTAATGACTCTGCCCTGCTTACTCAGTTCATATCAATGCTGGGGCAATAGACCACAGTGAAAGTGATTTGAATTCTAAATACCAGCCAAATGAGTGCACTAGTCAATAGATAAATAAAGCATTTCATGTCTGAAATAAATAATCTTAAGATGAAGAGTCATGTAAATTTAGGATGGCATTCTGTCTCTGTTCCCCTCTGTCATTTAAAGGGACACACGCGGACACATACACCTACACACACACACACACACACACACACACACACACACATGCTGCGTTTTCATTCCTTGTGAAGACTTTACATTGACTTACATTCATTTCCTGTAGGCTTATCCCAACCTTAACCATAACCACTACTTGCCTAACACCTAACTTGTGATTTCCTTGTGGGAACCAGTCTCTGGCCGAGTCCCCACAATGTGAGTGTATTAACAGGTTTTGGTCCCCATAATTAAGTAATAGAAAGGCATGCACACGTATACTTACACACACACACCTTTTCCTACAGCATTTTATTATAGATATCAGCTAGCAGAGCATCAGATAATGTAAACATTTCCTTTCCATTTCAGGTCAAACAAGGCCAGAATGATCTACAGTATCACAATGCTTAAGGTTTAGTTAGGTTTAGGCACAAAAACAACTTGGGTGGGGTTAGGAAAATATCACATTTTGGTTTTGAAAAAAAAACTATTAGGAACTTTTTGTGGTTTCAGTTCAGACTACTTTATAGTAGCTAAGGCAATGGTTACACAAGTAGCTATGGTTGGAGAATGACCGCATGGTTAAAAGAAACCTATGTTGCCTGTTGGTTGGAAAATGGGCAGGAAAAAGTGCACTCTTGCCTGGTGTGTTGTTAATCCAGCTACCTCCCCCCTGTGCCAACTCTATAATAACATACTGTGTGACTATAAAAACTATACTGCCTCCTTTACTCCCAACAGACAAGAGTCATAATTACTATGGCCACAAGAAATCTTTACAGTATTACTTGAAGGTAAGATATGTTGTTTTTCAGCATTTGCTGAATGTCTGAAACTACTGTGCAAAGGCTCATTAAGTGTTCATGGAAAGGCTTCATCCTCTGGAATGCATGGATATGCTCTGTAAATTTCATTGCATAGTGTAATATGCCCATTATGCTGCATATCTATATTTCTGTGTCTAAGTGGAAATATTGACCTCATCATTAAAAACATTAGGCTTTATGTTTTATAGATCGTGCACCTTCCCTATAAACTTTATTGAAATCTGAAATTTTATCTTGATGATGTTGCTAGACATACCGTATCATCAAAATCAGTGAACAGTGATCATCAAAATCATTACAGCTTATCCCCCTGAAGAACATAAATATAAATATTAAATAACAAGGTGACCTGACAGTTAGTAGCTGCAGGGTCACACAGTGTAGCAATAAAAACAAAATTTAAAATTCCTTAAAAAAACCCAATGTGGCCAAGGTAACCTATAATCACTAGACTGGATATGAATTGTAGATATATCTACAAATAACATCACTTTTGCCATTCGTGTGTATTGGGCTTTCAACTCCACTTGTCCACAACTTAATTTTTGTTTTTTCATTTTTGTTAAAATTCCATCGTAGATACCCCAAATGTTCATTCTGGAAACCAAACAGAAGGTGGATGTTTGAACTCAAAAACCCAGTACAGATAAATCTGTAATACATAGCCAATTTATAGATACATGTGTTTCTATCATACTACAGAATTTTGATAGTGAAAGGTCAAAAGTGCTACACCTCCGATTTAAATTCAAAACAAATCGTGTTGTATATTTGTGTATTATACATACAAGAGACAATGAGAGCATGAATGTGAAAAAAAGAGTATCCACTCTAGTCCTGCCAGAATGAGCCATGTTGAAGAGTATTAGGTCTGAAGTTTAAGTGAGCATTGACCTGACATATCTTGGTGAGTAACCATTGTCTGCTGAGCGTGATAAATAATGAAGCAGAGTTTGAGCTCCTACTGATAAGGGCAGTGAACTTGTTCTCACTATCTCTTTTTCTCACAGTCTTTTCTGCATTGATTGTGTACAGTATCCTTGATGCCTTGGAGAGAACCTTTTTAGCTTAACTTTTTTTTCCTTTTTGCATTTTTTATTACTGCCCTTTTTTGGAGATAGCGCATACATTTATAACAAGATACATATTTTGTAATACTGCTTTTTAGTGTTTTAATTAAAACATTACATATTAATTAAATATTTCTGCAGAAAGCCTCCAATCCATAAGAATGTCAGTGAGTATGGTAGTATCTTAATTGTACTAGAAGAACTAGAAAATGTGCTCCTGGATGACAATGTATTAACTCTAACAAAATAGCAGTGTAGTTCTTTTCTGCTAGTTCCCCCATGCATCTTGTTGAATTCCTTAGAGAGAGAAAATTCAGCACAGTGTGGAATTGCTGCTTCACATAATACATATAGAATCCAGTTCTAGAGGAAACAAATGGTTTCTGTCTCCCAGTGCTGTTTGTATAAGAACACTGTTTTATTCTGGCAGATTTTTTACTTACTATTTACTATTTTTTTCTGCTGTGAATTAACTATAGATGGATAGAGAACACTAACAGTAACTTAAGAAGATGCTCCTACAGTATCTATTCAAAATTTGTATATGCTTATACTAGGATAAGGATAATCACCTTTATTGGCCAAGTATATTACACACAAGGAATTTGTTTCCGGTACAGAACCGGGGCAGCCATCTGCGGCGCCAACTCAGCTGATGGTTCTAATCATCAGGGGCAACGGGGGTTTCAGTGTCTTAATTGCCCAAGGACACTTCGACATGTGGACTTGCACGCACCGAGGTTCAAACCTTCAACCTTCTGGTTGGGAGACGACTGCTTTACCCACTTTACTGTCGCCTCCCTAGTATATTAGAAATACACTAGCTGTATGGAACACTTCTGTCTTAACATCTGTGTTTATGAAGCTCAAAATATTTGAGTTATTTTGTAAACTTGTAATAAATGTATAAATTCAATGATAGGTTTATTATTGAGGTCAGTTAAAGTGGTGTTGTACTGCACTACGTTATAATCAGAGATGTTCCTAATATTCTGACCCTATCAGGTGTGTAGCTGGGGAGAACAAAAATATAGAGACACCTCTATATATAATTAAAGGTGGTGTTGTACTGCACTAATTATAACCTCAATAATAAACATATAGTTGAATTTATACTTTTATTACAATTTTACTAAAAGCTGAAACATTTTGAGCTTCATGAGCTAAAGTGAAAGTGTTGCACTGAAGAGCATACTGTTGTACAGGTGTAACTATCAAAGTGGCTGAGCTAGATGGAGAAGTGGCAATTCTGGCAAACTGAAGGACTAACAAATATAAGTGAGGCTTTTATTACAAAAATCACTTAAATTATATTTTAAAGTTCCAATCAAAAGATACAAATTAAAACAGATGATGGGATTTGCAAAGGAAATTAAAGAAATTAAGTATTTAGAAAGCTTAAAACATTGTTAGATTGTTATATGGGTGATTTGTATATTTTAGGGTATTTAAGAAATAAATGGTTCTATAGAATTTTTTGAAATAATTATATTTTACTTTGGATTTCTCTAATACAGTGACATATAATCAGCTTTAGTTAAGCTGATGCTGACTGATGCAAATACATTTTAAGTATCAATGCTGATTATGCTTCGTTGCTTGACATAATTAATTATACTTTTCAACTGAATGCAAGCGTGGGAACAGCAGGTATTCCCTTACAGTGGCTGACTTTTTTACCTTACTGATATAATTGTCTCTGTAAAACTGATTGACTCTATAATTTCTCCACCACCTGTTATTTGTCTGTTAACTGTCAACAACAAAACCCACCACTTGAAATCCTGACATGTTGAATGATTAAAAACAACTTTGATATGAATAATTATTGTAATTCATGTTAAAAATAAATCATCAACAATGTAATGAAAGCAAACAAGTCAAATAAAATGGCACTTTCAAAGGCTATGACTTTAATTATTAATTCATTCAAGCTTACATTATTATGCATTTGATGTCAAATATATTCTAAAAATTCATTTAGAAGAAAAGGGGATATGAACCCATGAAACCCTCAAAAAATGCCTGTAAATGATTTAAAATATTTCTTATGTTTGCCTTTAATCAAGAACAGTTAAGGCCAATAATCTATATGACTTCCAATATGTCTGCCACTGTGATCCATCCATGTGCAGTTAATTTAAAATCTATACTTCTGCTTCTCTCTGACTGGGAATCAACATATAATGTGCACTGTTATCAGTGCAGCTAGCTGTTAGGTTCAAAGATGTTTTCTAACACCTCACACAGCACCTTTTTACAAATCTTCAATATAAACTCTACAGTAATTGTCTCATGAGTCTTAAGTGGCATCTAAATGCTCACTTTTAATCTGAGGATTGTTAAGCTATTTGTGCTCACTGTTTGCCATCAGCCTTCAGAAATGCAATTAAGCCTAGTGAGATGAACAATTGTCTCAACATTTTTAAGACAGTATGTCACTCAAGTCATGCAATCAAGCACTTTTAGTAGGTAAACAATGTTTGTAAACCTGTAAGTTAGGAGAGAAGACAAATGACTTGCTAACTCATGTTTTACTACAGTATAGGTTGTGATTGCCTGTTCCATTTGAAAAACATGTTGTGGAATAAAGAGCTGATTAAAAAAATAAATAAATAAATAAAAATTCCCCACTCGCCCCCCACTTTGGGGCGGTCTTGTATTCCTTCCTTCAAGCTCGGGTCCTCTACCAGAGGCCTGGGAGCTTGAGGGTCCTGTGCAGTATCTTAGCTGTTCCTAGGACTGCACTCTTCTGAACAGAGATCTCAGATGTTGTTCCTGGGATCTGATGGAGCCACTCTCCCAGTTTGGGGGTCACAGTCCCCATTGTTCCTATTACCACGGGGACCACTTGTGCCTTCACCTTCCACATCTTTTCTAGCTCTTCTTTCAGCCCTTGGTATTTCTCAAGCTTCTCGTGTTCCTTCTTCCTGATGTTGCTATCGCTTGGGATTGCTACATCTATCACTACGGCCTTCTTCTTCTGTTTGTCCACCACTACTATGTCTGGTTGGTTGGCCATTACCAGTTTGTCAGTTTGTATCTTGAAGTCCCACAGGATCTTAGCTTGGTCATTCTCAACCACCTTTGGAGGTGTATCCCATTTTGACTTTGGGACTTTTAGCCTGTACTCAGCGCAGATGTTTCTGTACACTATGCCAGCCACTTGGTTATGGCGTTCCATGTATGCCCTGCCTGCTAGCATCTTCCACCCTGCTGTTATGTGCTGGATTGTCTCAGGGGCATCTTTGCACAGCCTGCACCTGGGGTCCT
>NW_018127930.1:3553650-3581041 GCF_001952655.1 Monopterus albus
GCTATGTTGGTTCTTTTATGTTATTTTATTGGTATTTTAATATTGTAGTTGTCACGTTTTTAGATGTTTTGAATTGTATCTTATGTTAAGCACTTTGTTGGCCTCGGCTGTGTTCAAGTGCTTTATACAGTGCCTTGCGAAAGTATTCGGCCCCCTTGAACTTTGCGACCTTTTGCCACATTTCAGGCTTCAAACATAAAGATATAAAACTGTAATTTTTTGTGAAGAATCAACAACAAGTGGGACACAATCATGAAGTGGAATGAAATTTATTGGATATTTCAAACTTTTTTAACAAATAAAAAACTGAATAATTGGGCGTGCAAAATTATTCAGCCCCTTTACTTTCAGTGCAGCAAACTCTCTCCAGAAGTTCAGTGAGGATCTCTGAATGATCCAATGTTGACCTAAATGACTAATGATGATAAATAGAATCCACCTGTGTGTAATCAAGTCTCCGTATAAATGCACCTGCACTGTGATAGTCTCAGAGGTCCGTTTAAAGCGCAGAGAGCATCATGAAGAACAAGGAACACACCAGGCAGGTCCGAGATACTGTTGTGGAGAAGTTTAAAGCCGGATTTGGATACAAAAAGATTTCCCAAGCTTTAAACATCCCAAGGAGCACTGTGCAAGCGATAATATTGAAATGGAAGGAGTATCAGACCACTGCAAATCTACCAAGACCTGGCCGTCCCTCTAAACTTTCAGCTCATACAAGGAGAAGACTGATCAGAGATGCAGCCAAGAGGCCCATGATCACTCTGGATGAACTGCAGAGATCTACAGCTGAGGTGGGAGACTCTGTCCATAGGACAACAATCAGTCGTATACTGCACAAATCTGGCCTTTATGGAAGAGTGGCAAGAAGAAAGCCATTTCTTAAAGATATCCATAAAAAGTGTTGTTTAAAGTTTGCCACAAGCCACCTGGGAGACACACCAAACATGTGGAAGAAGGTGCTCTGGTCAGATGAAACCAAAATCGAACTTTTTGGCAACAATGCAAAACGTTATGTTTGGCGTAAAAGCAACACAGCTCATCACCCTGAACACACCATCCCCACTGTCAAACATGGTGGTGGCAGCATCATGGTTTGGGCCTGCTTTTCTTCAGCAGGGACAGGGAAGGTGGTTAAAATTGATGGGAAGATGGATGGAGCCAAATACAGGACCATTTTGGAAGGAAACCTGATGGAGTCTGCAAAAGACCTGAGACTGGGATGGAGATTTGTCTTCCAACAAGACAATGATCCAAAACATAAAGCAAAATCTACAATGGAATGGTTCACAAATAAACATATCCAGGTGTTAGAATGGCTATGTCAAAGTCCAGACCTGAATCCAATCGAGAATCTGTGGAAAGAACTGACAACTGCTGTTCACAAACGCTCTCCATCCAATCTCACTGAGCTCGAGCTGTTTTGCAAGGAGGAATGGGCAAAAATTTCCGTCTCTCGATGTGCAAAACTGATAGAGACATACCCCAAGCGACTTACAGCTGTAATCGCAGCAAAAGGTGGCGCTACAAAGTATTAACTTAAGGGGGCTGAATAATTTTGCACGCCCAATTTTTCAGTTTTTTTATTTGTTAAAAACGTTTGAAATATCCAATAAATTTCGTTCCACTTCATGATTGTGTCCCACTTGTTGTTGATTCTTCACAAAAAATTACAGTTTTATATCTTTATGTTTGAAGCCTGAAATGTGGCAAAAGGTCGCAAAGTTCAAGGGGGCTGAATACTTTCGCAAGGCACTGTACCGTGCAGAGGTTTGTCCTTCCATAAGGGTTCCTGCACTTCCTTCCCTAGTTCCTCTGGTTTCTGCTGTCTGAGGTGTTCACTAAGCATGTCATCACTCGGGGCCATCTTCCTGATGTATTGGTGGATCTTTGTTGTTTCATCCTGGATAGTAGCTCCGACGCTCACTAATCCTCGGCCTCCTTCCTTCCGCTTAGTGTACAGTCTCAGGATGCTGGACTTGGGGTGAAACCCACCATGCATTGTAAGGAGCTTCCTTGTCTATCTCCTCCTTTGGCCAGCTTATTATGCCAGCGGGATACCTGATGACCGGCAGGGCGTAGGTGTTAATCGCCCGGACTTTGTTCTTTCCATTCAGCTGGCTTCTCAGGACTTGCCTTACTCTCTGCAGGTACTTGGTGATATATATGCAGGTAGAAATAAAACTATTTCTGATGTTTTGCCCATTAGAGGGCAGAGCACTGACATATTATCACCCTAGGATTATAGCTAGCATGCTAGTACCCTACACATCTAGCAGCACGATGGAAAATTAACATCAGTTTGGATTGTTTCTAGCCAAATTGGTGACTATAAGTCAATTATTCTCTGTTTTATTCTCTGTTTTAGTCTTCAGCAGTTTTAAAGAAAATATTTTGGAGTGTATAGTGACTATATAGTTACCAAATACACATTTCTCAGTTATGATAGGTAGTTTGCCGGCTGTTTGTGGTACGGGTCAGGTTGCTCACATTAGAGCGTGTTTGCTTAAAAGAGCTGCTTTTTACATTGCTGGGACAGTGAGGACAAGAGTGCTGACATTAAATCTTCAATAAAACTTAATGAGATAAAACTGACTAAAAGCACAGTAGATGTCATATTGCTAAGGCTGCTGGCCTTTCTTTCAGTCAAGAGTCCTGTGCTGGCTTTTTCTTCAGTCCTAGCACATTATCTGCATTTTCTTTAGGTAGCCATTTTTGTTCATTGTCAACATACTGTGTCTCAAACAGTCAGCCTCAGCACTTTAGGAAGCTTTCAGATGTAGACTAGAGATGTAAGAGAGACCAGAGGCTGTGCACTTTAATTTGAGAGAATTTGGGAATCATTTGCGTTCCATCACTGATTGTGCCCGCTGGCAAACAAAAGAGCATACAGTATTCTCTTATATTAACAGTAGTTGAGTCATTGGCTGAGGGAAAGGCAAACACAGTACAGAGTAAAAAACAAGATTACCTTAGGGCAGGGGTAAGGTGGCTTGCTTGCTTACTTAGCAGCTCTAAATTGTGTACCTAATCTATAATACTAAACACTTAAGTTTTACTTGCATTCATAAAACTGTGCATGCTGTTATTTTTCAAATCATAAAGCCTTCAGGCATGACCACCTCAATACTGCACACCAAAGAAGTATTTACAAATCAATTGTTAGGTTTCAGCTGGAGCCAAATGCATGACTGAAAAGGTTTTGAGTTTTATTTGACGAGTATGGACTGAGCTGCTCCGGTGCTGGGAACAGTGAAGATCTTGTGGATTTCTGGCAAGAACTACGGCTGCCTCTGAGCCACCAGGTGGTAACAAACTGGGTTGGCTTCCATATAAGTACTGACCAGGTTCAGCAATGCTTAGCTTCTAGGGGAGTACAAGATCTCATGTGCCCTGAGGATTAACTGGTTAAGTGATGAAACACAGGACAGCAACCCACAAACAGGTTAGACTAAACTCTCACAGGAGTCAGACACCAACACAAAAGGACTATGAAAGGGGCAACTAGAACTAGGTAATAAGTGTCCAGAACAGCAAGAGGGGAGGGGCAGCTCAGATGCATGCATAAGCACCAAAAACAAGAGCAGAAATGCAGGCCTCGAACTCAAAATTATACAAAAACAGAGGGCAAAAGCAGAAAAAGACAGCATGCAAAGCCAGTAATCAAAAAACAGGTACCGCAGGGGACTGGCAACACAGGCTTGAGCTAGGAAGGCAAGGAGTCAAATCAGGCAGAGGTTCATGGTCATGAAACTGGTCAGAGATCAGGTCCAGAAAACAGGTAATACGTCTTGTGTGTTGTTCAGGTCTGTGGGACCTGTTTTCATTTTTTATCGAAAGAATAAAGATATGAGTAATTTTTTTTTCAAGCTCAGACTTAATGACCTTTTTCTGCAAAGAAACATTTTCAAAGATTTTTTTTCCACTCATATTTTGATTATATTTGATTTTCTTTATTTTTTTTTTACTACATTTTATTAAAACAAAAACGTGTAGCACATTAATTCATAAATGTAATCTAAGAAAGGTAAAGGGCAAATGTAAACATCTGTTGAGTATTTTAACATAAATTTGTCTTTTTGCCAAAAATTTTGGCCTATGAACACTGGCAGTGTAACAAAAAAATGAGCGTAACACAAGGAGGATGTCACAGAGGATGTTTGGGAAAAACTGCAGCATGGCAAGCGGCAAGCACTACACTGGCAAAGAGTAACAAGCAGTGTACAGGTCTTGTGACAGGACTTAAGGTGACAAGAATAGGAGATTGCTGGTCAGCATTTCCAGCAGCAAGTGTGACAATGTGGCATGTGAAGAGTAGCAGAAAACTGGTTATATAGGCAGAGTAACAAGCCACAGATGAGTTCAATCTGCCAGGTGCAGCAGGTCAGCTGCAATCAGCCACAGCAGCCAGAGAGTAGTCTGCCCTGAAACCAGGAAGTGGAGCTGGTGAGACAGGGAAAACCAGGAAGTCTCTTCAAATCAAGAGCCTTCAACAGAGAGTGAGGCATGGAACCTGACATCAATGAAACCAACAAAACCTTGGTGTATTCAAACTGACAGTCTCAGTTTGGTGGAACAGTACATTTGACTTATAACTACAATATCTTCTCATGAATGAACAGCTTGGTTTTTATATTAATAGGTATTAATTTGCTTTATACTTTATTTATTAAACAACACTACTGACTGGTATTCAGCCAAGTCCAGCTGAGCCATTTTTTGCTTGAATATCAAAACTTTACAGAGTGGCATTAACCTTATTGAACTTGTGCTGTATTATTTACTATCAAAATAATACATTGCAGAAAGTTACATTTGAATTGCTGTTGAGAAAATAATGAAGTCTACCTGATGTTGTGTTTCCACTGGTGGAAGACAAAGCCTCCATCTTATCATGCTTCTGAAGGACCAGTCCTCGCTGTGTACACATCCCTTGTAAGAATTGATTTATTTTGTTGATTGTGTGATTGAGGTATGTCACCAGTTGATGTTGACACCATCTATGCCCCATATTTTCAGTTTACCAGTTGTTCAGTTAAAAAAAAGTGCAAAGATGACAACAGCTTTGACCTTATCTGATAACATGCACAGTAATTTGTTCAATTATATTTAGTTAGGTCAGTGTTTGCGTCGTCCCTGCATGTGTGACAGTTCTGTTGAGCTGTAATTAGTCTTGTTATTCTTGCCTTGCTGATGTTTGTTGTTTTTGCTGTGTACCCTGATGTGGGATTTTCAGTATTTTTTTTAACTGACTGTCTCAGGTCCAAGATTAATTCAGTAATTATGACCAGGTTTCAGTTTAAGGATACCACCAATCATAAGCACCAGGCGTAGTTGCACTCCCTTGAGGAGGGATTATCAACAATTAGAGGGATGCTGCAGGACAAACCTTCATTTGGCTAATAGGCAAGGACGGCAGAGTTGAGGCAACTGTCCAGCAGCACTCACCAGTGACTAGTCCCACCGCAGGAGCAATTAAGTTTTGTCTCCTTTGTCTAGAAGTTCAAAGTACTATAAGGAGCAGAACACAGTACAAAGGCAAGGTGTCACACAGCACATGTGCCAGGATGCAGGACAGTGCTTGTCTTTCTTGTTAGGTGAACAATGGCCAGTGCAAAGTGATTCAGATGCTGAGTATGTGTATTGTGTGGGCCTAAAGCAACAAAACACATCCATCCATCCATCCGTCCGCCCGCCTGGGCCAAAATCTTGTGAGCACAATGGTAGCCAACAAATGAGTCTTCCAGGTCTGCGGGGCAGAGCTTTGGTAAGTGTTATATCACCCACTAACAAAACAACAGCCTGCAAAGAGGCTGTATTTACTGCACAATATAAAAGGCACAGTGGCATTATCAAATTGTAGATGCTGGCTGTGCCATATGGTTGCTTCTTCACTTCCTTCCTTATGACCTAACCAACCATTATCTTCTTTTGAGAAGATAATGGATGAGCTGTTATCACAAGATCAACTAGAGAACCTATCTAAGGCCAATTGCATCTGAAGGGGTTCGAGAGACCAATGTTTGTGCATCCCCAAGCATTTCCTTGATCCCAGACCCATGTTTTATTGTATCTTTTCGCCCAGTACTGGTTAAGGAAGTGATAAAATTGCATCTCTTAGACTGTATAGATAGAAGAAGGTTGTTATTTGCATTGCATATTGCTGCATCCTTCTATGCCTGTGGTGAAACATGAGACAAGACTGTCTAATGGAACTTTCTTTTAAACAGTCTAATACAAGTTTTTTTTTGTCACAGATACTGTAATGTATAGCCACCTTTAGCTCCTTGTCACAGGTGGAGACTCTGTCCACTGGTCATTTCAGTTACTGTCACTGTTTTTACAGTCAACAAAGCCTTCGCCTTGTGCTCAATGTGTTCTTTTAGAAACATAGATGGGGGAGAAGAAGAGACCAAACTGTTCAAAATGTTACTAACACAATTGTATTCAATAAAACATTATTCCAGATGTCCTCCAGTACATATTCATCTATTTTCCTGCTGCTTGTCTCCTTTGAATTGCTCTGCTTACAAAATCATTACTGTATCTGTAACAAGTCTTGGGTTTGAATGAATGCAAAGCTCTCACAAAAGCACAGAATGGAACCAGCCAAACAGATAAAAACATTTGTTTAAGAGCTAAGAACTGGTGAATACTGAAACTTCAAAATCTGGACATTAATGTTTAGCTACAGTAACTGGCACATAGTATGTGCTATGATTTCTGCTTCACACAGTAATGGTATTTGTATACCATTACAATGTTATATTTTCAGTATAATGATTCCACTCAGTTTGAGTGCTATACTTCCACTCCTTCTGCTACTTCTCCTCCTTTTGCCCTCTGTAGTGGTGTTGATGAGATGGCAAAGTCATTGCAGAGAGTGATGCTGATCTCTCCTTCTGGGCTTAATGAAGATTTCCCTGCCTCTTTAAGTCCTTCTTCCAGGGGTTCTCTCCCCTCTGTCTCATAATTAAGTCGGTATATGAGCCATAAATGTTGAACTCTCCTGAAATAAACCTTTAGAATCCTCCACCATCTGCTCCTCTTCTCTCCTTCTCCACTGCCGCCTCCCACCATCACAGCTCTGGCCACCGCAGCTAGACTCCCTCCCACGTGTTTACAATACATCAAGTATGTCAAAAAAACTTTTTTTTTACTTTGTGCATCTGTCATAGCCAGATTTTCATTAAAATCCTAACATGCTTTCTCTTGCTCACTCTCATGTCTTTATATTTTTCTGTCACCTCAAGCACCAAAGGCAAAACTAAGCATTAATTAGTCATAATGTTAATTTCCAACCAGTGAGTATATTCATGTGAAATACAGCTAGTGTCACGAGGACTGGCCAAAGGTCGACTCTTCGATCATTCTGATCATTAATTCCCATGAACAGAAGTGTACAGTAGGTGTACGAGTCTGTCTCGAAAGAGTAATCGGGTTCCCATATGTACATTGAAATAGTTTTTGCTTGCTGTAATTATTCCTCTTGGTCATTAAAACTTTTGAAAGGAGAAATGATACAATTTTCATCTCACAAATGAAGTTTGGCATTCATAAGAAAAAACCAAAGCATGGCAGTTTGAGGAACTGGTCATCACAAAAATCAAATGAGTATCACCCAGAGTTGCTGCCTTGTTTTGTACAAAATTCCCACTTAGCATCAAGTTTCAAATACATTTTAGCTGAGAATAGGGACTATGCTCTGTTCCTCACCACTTAAACTGTGAGCACACTTGGAAGGAATATTTTAATAGCCATTATAAAAAGAGGAAATGATTATAGCAACCAAAACCTGCTATTTCATTGTTCATACTTGAAAAAAAATGTACCTTTTACTAACTCATGCACCCAAATGACTAATTTGAGCACTCGAATCCATCAATTTTTTAATTAGCTGGCTGAAATTACTCTGTTCAGTAGCTTAAATTAATAATGTGTGCAAATACTGTAACTAATATTATGCACAAATAGTGCCTGTAATACCTGCTGTAATCATTCTGTCTGCTGTACCTCTTTGTCTGTTTGTTATAGAATATGAAAGATAGTTAAGATGCTTTATGACCAATAATTAGATAATTTCAGAGTGAACAACCTGAGTATGTAAGCTGTTCCTCTTAACAGCAAAAAATTGTAAATGGTATTTAAAAGAAAATTATGGTTTGTTATGATAGCAAAGTACAAAATGGCATTTTTGAGGACATATTCTCACATATCCATAGGTTAATATTAGTCCAAACAGATCTCAAGTGAAAACCATGTTGATTAGTTTGGTTCCACTTCATTTTCTTTTAACAGATGACAAAAACACAAAGAATGTGTCTATTTTGATGCTTCTGTGGCACATAGGTAGTGTTAATCTTCAAGATTAACACTACCTATGTGGTCCTTAAAAATGCGCATACATGTGCCATGTGCCTCTCTTGGGTGCAGCTCTCAATGAAACATCTCACATCAGTTGTGCCCAGGTGAAATTTATCAATATCTGTGGTCTGATAACCACTTAAGCCTGTTCGATCTTGCTCCATCAGAAAGCCAATCCCTCACCTTTATTCATCTGACTAGCCTTCGTCTGCTCCTGTCTGACCGGGGCCATTAATTACCCTGAAGCTGGGTCCAAACACTGTTGACAACATGCAGCAAGCACACCACAATAATAGAAATTGATGAGAACTCGGTGGCTGTGCTTCTACGCTAGGTTCTCCCAGGCTAGGCTGTCAAGACTTTTATTTTTTGTCATACGTCTGAGGTGATTCCTCCCTAGCATCCCTGTGCTGCCTGGCCCTCACTTGTATATGTTTTGTCAGGAGCAATAGGTTCATAATTCCTTGACATTATAGCGGCGAATGTGCCTTGGCATATTGTGAGTGTGAGTGTAACACAAACGATGACAGGGCCTTTATCTCTCTTGCTGGAGGAATCCGAGGCAAAAGCTCAGTTCTTTGTATTTAGTGCTGCTACAAATTTGTTCAAAGCCACTATTGTAACAGTTATAAATGGTGCCCTGAGACAAAGGCTTTAATGATAACTGTATAGAAAATTAGAAGAAAAAAAACTTTAAAGAGGAGGCTTGGTAACTCAGAAGTTTGTCGTCTTGTCCCTGCTGGAAGCATGTTTTCTATGCCTGAGACTGTAAACAAGAAACTGGGGATCAGGTTTGTGGAATGTTAAAAAAAAGTAAATTCATCATATCAGCCAGCAGATCCTCAACCCACTGCCTTTCTGGCCACACTGCCTGGATCCAATCCCTGCCAACAGTGGGTGAGAGGTGGGGTGCACCCTGGTATGTGAGGTCTAGAGGGCTGCTCTGAATGTAAATCAAACAGAAATCCAATGCCTATATTTTAATGATTGGACTATAGTTAGAATTAGTCACTTGCATTAGTCATTTCTCTTCTTCTAGACCAAAATTGTATTTTGCACACATTTTCACTGGGGGTCTTTTCTGTCACATCAGTCAAAATCATTAGGCATTTTTTTTTCAACTTTTACATCTACTTTTTTATGCATTAGCATGTTTGGTATTTTTCTGTAATGAATGAATGTGCAGTTCAGGTTGTTTATATGCTAATTAGGCAGCACAGTGCAATTTTCAAGCTCATTTTGATCCATAATAGCAATAACAATTACACCTGCTCAGACCACCTCTTATAGCTATCCCAGGTGTATTTGCAAAGTTCCTGAGAAGCACGCAGGCTGGGAAGCATGTGATCACATAATCAGATGTAGTTTAATGGCAACACCTACTTGAAATGAACCCATAGGTGATTTTCCAGAATTCACTCTGAATAATTTATTGTGAGATATTTGTATCATGAAATATACTTAAAAGTTAAAGAGAAAAACCTTTTCAAGTGCTTAACGGGTAGGAGAAGAAGATACAGGAAAATAATCTTTCCTTTTATATATTTCCATGTCCTGACATCAGTGATGTCAGTCAGTCAGGTTTCTGTCTTGCTCTTTAAAGTGAATGGGAGGAGGAGGTTTGATTGGATATAACTACAGCCTTTCCTGACTCCAGTTGCTTGTGATATATTCCTCCCTCTAATATTGTATTCTGCCTCTCCTCAACAATGCGACCATATCTGACTGTGCACAAAAGTGTGCTGCGCTGATGGCCACCAAGATTGCCAAATATTGTCAAACACGTCCATATGTGCCTAGTGCCTGGAGTTTAGACATGAGTTTAGCATTGTGACCTATTTCAGGAAAATCAAGAACCAGGGTCTGTTTCAGTTATGAAAGGATTTGCTGAGTAATAGAAGAAGTTGATCAGGATTAATGGGAGAGTCCGAGATCAATATTATTTCCAGCTCATTTCCAGCACAGCAATTATTCCTTAAGTAGAGGTGAATAATTTATCTGAATTGTAAACTGATCAATTATAAGGGATAGAAATAAAACTTAGTGTTGACAAGAAATCATTGGTAATTTTGGGTTTGGGAAACTCACAATTTCTCAGTTCCCCAGTTACAGAGTCTTGTTTGCCAAATAATTATAAACAGCTTTTAGCTATATTCAGGGTGCACAAATATATTTTTAGCTTGCTTATCTGAAAATGCATATAATGAACTTGATGTAGATATTGTTGATCTATAGACTCACTGCATGTTAAGTAAAACAAAACTCCTGTAAATCAGGAGGTGAAAGCAAAGAGAAAATAATTAATTGCACTAATGTGTTACAGTGTACATGACATGATTTTGATTAATGAACTGACATCTAGATTTCATTTTGTAACAATATTAAATGGAACTTGGATAGCTAGTCTGCAAGAGTAGTATTGTGTTTTATTCAAAGAAAAAATAATAAAATATTATTTTTATTGTATTTTTATTTTTATTGCCAGTTATTTACTTATTGCTCTTCTTCTTTAGTTCAGCCACACCCGTCATTCAGAACTGATAAAACGGTGGGCATTAATGTTTGAACGATCTTATCAATTATCTGATAGAGCACTATGACTTAAGATTTGCTGTTAAAGAATTTGTTGTACTTACAGTAGCTCAGTCTGACTGAACCATCTCTGCACAAAAATCAGTTCAGTGTTTTCCCCCCCACATTTCCACATTATTATACAGTATATAAGTAATTTATTATTCCAGGTATTTTATTTATTGTTGTTGTCTATGAAAAATATTGCTAAAAATAAAAGTCAATTATTTCATTTTATTGGGGAATAATTTAGTTTCTAAAATGTGCACTTGATAAGCTGATGTTTACCATGCACAAAATAATATAAATATGTGTGCACTGTGGCAATGCTAGAAATCCTTGATATTAATTTTGATTTGTTTTATATTGTAATAAATCATTTGTTTTCAAGAAAAGAATGAAGATGTCTGTTCCAGACGGGAAGACTTTGAATATTTTGGTTTTCTTAGACACTTTTCAACAAGTATGACTGCAACAAACAATATATAAACATGTATTTTTTACCAATATCAGCCACCTACTTTGAGTTAGGGGTGGTCAGGGGAGGAGCAGCAGGGATATAAGGAGCCAACCCACCTGACGGGGCCACATAAGCTTGGTGCTTAGTGATACTTCCATGAATGATTCACTTCAGTTCAGGTCAGATCGAGGGGGAATTTGATGCGCAACAGTAAACAAAGAAGACATGAACGCAACGTATAAGAGTACAAGGGACACTGATCACAACAATAGCAATAAAAACCAACCAAGAATAAAATGTAAATATTCATTAAAAATATCCTTTGTAGTGCATACAATAGTAAAGTACTGCTGAACAGGGCAAACAGGACTTAATCCAAACTGAAAATGATCATAATAAATTGCTGATAAGCAGTACAATCAAGACTTAAGTGCATCAGCTCCACTAGTAACAACAGGTCAAAGGTATTTTGCTGTGCAGCCAGTACATGTACATCATTTGTTGTCACATCACAATCACAAAAGCATAAACACAATAAACAAATAACAACAACCAAGCGCTCTGCCCAGAAAAAAAGTTATATATTTTGAATATCTGCAATCAGTGAAGCCCTGTAGAGTGATATGTAGTCCATATCACTTACTTAGCAGTCTGTCAAAGAGCTGACATGATCTGATTTGCAGTTCTACTGAAAATACTGAAGGCAAAGAGTACTGACAGCTACCCATAAATATGGAAGGAGCACTCAAACTACATTTCAAAGGATTTAGAAGTCATAGATTTTATTTTTTTAATTTATTTTTCTGTCCATAAATATGTGCACCCTATATTTACATGACCTCTCCTGGACTTTCAGTTATCTACATTTTTCAGACAGGGCCCAGCTAAAAAGCACTGTGCCATATTATGTTTCTTTTTATCTGCAGTTTAAAAGAGTGGGTTTTCAGTTGCAAACAATATGCATGTAAATAGGCCAAGTAACAGTCTACACTTTCTTCACGAGCACTTTCCTGGGTGTCTGAACTAGATTAACTTTCCCAAGAGTCTAGACTTTAGTTCAACCCTTTTCATTTTTCACACAATAAGATGTTATATCATCACCCAAACACAGTCAAAGTTACAGAGTTGACATACAAGCACACATATACACATTCACAGATATCAAAGCATGCACATATCCACTCTTTTGAATACACACTTGCACAGACACACACACATTTACAAAAGTAAGTAAGCAGCCAATTGTTTTCTCCACCTGCTGAATATTCATAGATCTTATCAGCCAGTCCAGAAGCTGAGGCTTAGTTTATGAAATCAAAAACGTCTACCTGTAAAAGAGCAGAAAAAGGAAAAATATTTTAAAAAGTGTAGGCCTGCGCTGAGTTTGTTTATGTCAGAAGTGGATCCAAACCCATGCAAAGCCTGACCACCAATGATTGTTTTCAGCTGGCTGAAACCTAAATGTCAGCTTTTGAACAGCACAGTTTTCATGAGGTATAGCTGTCAGAATATCAGACTTGGAAAGCAAGTTGTTGATTGCCATGAGTGATCATTTAAAAATAAATAAATCAAAATAAAAACACAATTTCAGCTGTCAATTAAAAAGCTACCTTTTAGTGAACCCTCAAGTCTTAGTCTATTTCAGCAGTAAAGAAAAATACTGCAAAACACCACCGATGTCTGCTACACAGTCACAAAGCAGCCTGGAGCATACTCAGATTTAAAGTAGTAAACAAGTCAAATCATGTCTGTAAGGATGCAGCACTAGGGTGAGGAAGGGTCAGAGCAGAAAAGCAGTGTGATAATTGTCTGAATAATAAGTGAAAAGAAAAAAGAAATCACAGCATGGAGGTGCTGGCAACTGTAAGATGAATATACAGTTACAAAAGATAAGTGTCTGTTTTAGAGACTGCAACATTAATAAAAATAATAATGCTTTTTAAGTTAACATAGATAAAAAAGCAACGCATTTTACTCAGTGCTTTATCAGGCTTATGAGAAGCTACTGCGTCAAATGCTACCACACACACTGTCTTCTGACATTCATAGTTTCTCAATGACAAAAGATGTCAGTGGCAAGGAACAAGCAATATCAGGCTATAGCTACACAGAAAAAGTGTGAATTGTTGCTACACTTTATATATTCATGAGACAAGATGTCTTTAACATGTGCCAACAAGCACTGCTGAGGAAATGGACATTTCAATCTCCATTCTGGTCAGAACCCCTGTTAACAAGAAGAAAATGCAACATGAAGCATTTATCTTTCAGACATGTTTTGAGGAAAATGCAATGCTGCGTGGATTAAAATGTTTATCCATACAATGAGGAAATATTTTTTATTGTATTTGTTAAAACTACATTATGTAACTTAAGGTAGCACTAGCATGAAACTCCAAATCAATCCACTCTGCTTAAAAGGTTGAGGTATAATGCAGGCTGTAAGTACTGTATTAACCTTTAACAACAACATCATCTTTCACTAACCTTAGTCACGGTACTTTTGTTGCCTAAACCTAACTGTGGTTCCCATGCTTCTCTCATATTTCTCTGTTTCTGCAGACTTGACCTTGCCCATTCCCAGGTTTTTAAGAGCCTGTAGAAATGATTATGATTGTTACACATATCTGCACACTGGGATGAGAATATCTGTAACACTTAGTTTGGCTTGCAGTTGCAGCACTGCTTCCCAGGATGGTGACAGCTAGAGCTGCTGGGAGCTGATGAGGCACATCTGACTCATACTGTACAGTAGCTGTGCTAGTGTCTGCATGACATTTTTCCTAAACCAAATCACTAAATGATGAACTATGTGAGTTTAACTGTAGACACTTGGGACTCTGCTATCAACAGTAGCACAAAATCTCAGAATCAAAGATAAACTTAAAAAACCTTAGCAGACAGAGCGCTGTTAATTACTGTTGATTTATCTGTGTATATATACGGTATGTTTCTCTAATTTTAAGCTCTGTCTGTTTGGCTAAAAAGGCATTAAGCCTTTTAAATTCAAAGAGAAAGTTAAAGGCCAGTCATGTTTGGCAATGTATGTCTTTGTCAAATGGCCATTGTTGAGTCACTTTTATTTCTCCTTTCTGTTTTCCCCATCCATTCTTTTAGCCATGACCCATGGCCTTAATGCAACTGCACTGATATTATTATATTTATTTACTTAATTGTACTTATTTTATTTTATACTTTGTTTAAGCAAACATGATTGTTCCATAACCTCAACAATATGTTTATTATTGTAACCATGATGCCAAAGGTCCAGTATGCCTGCACCATATGGGCCCTGCTCCAAGAAATGCTCCTATGTGTGTGTTGTATCAGAGAGTAGGGACACATGGCCTACATGAACAGTATTGGATGTTCAGCTCGGAGGACCAGATGGAGAACTGGAGGATCACCTCGATTAGTGGTGCAACACTCCTTTTCTTTCCCACCTATTTTTAAGGTACTAATGCCCATCAAATATTTCTGGCCTTTGTGCAATTTCAGGTTTTTAGGCTTTCGGCTTTTGAATAAAATATCAGTATCCATCTTGAAAACAATACAGTAATACTGTAGCTTGATAAGCAGCTTGATTGGTTATGATGTGTGTGTGTGTGTTTTCTCTTCTGCCTGATCCTCCCTCCTTCAGGAACACTAGTTCTGTTGCAAGCACAGGCATGGATGAAAAATTAAGTGGCAAGTTTACAGCAGGAGCCACGTCAGTCCTTATATTACAAAGAACCCGTTGACCCCTGCCGACAGGGTTGAGCTAGGCCGTGCTGTTGTGGATGGGGGATGAGTGGTTTCGCTGTAGACAAAGAAGGTGTCAGACGAGTAGAGACAGGTCGTTTCCCATCCGTGTAGGGGGTCAAAGCTGCAGATTCAGCAGTCCTGGATTCAGATGATGATAACAGCTATGGATGCACCCGGTTGGTTCCACCACAAGGCCATTCCTCCTCATCAGCCTCTCAAAGGGAGAGCACAGCTGAGTCAGCGCAACATGGATAAAAACGTCACTGTGTGGCCTCCTGCTTTGCTCTTTCATTCTTCTCTGTAGAGCAAACAAGAGTGTGCGTTTGAGAGAAAGGATGCGGAATAAAGGGGGAGCTACAATGAAAGCATAGCTTCATAAGATACCAATTACTTCATACAAGAAGAACCTGGACTACAGCAAAGCTACCCTGTGGAGAGGTCTAGTTTGGTTAACTAAAGCTACTTGGAGAAAGTAGTTCAAACATCTTATATATATATGTATAAGAAGAAGAACATGTCCTAAATAAAACAATGCCATCTGGGCTTTTCACAAGGACACAGTTGCAAAGGATGTTATATTTTTTTTGTAAATAAATATGGCTTTTATATTCTCTGACTACAACTAAAATAATAAAAAAAAAAAACTTGGTAGATCTTTGGTTGACAGATTTTCATACTCATCTAAAAATGGGCCTATTGTCTTATTTGTCAGTTTTGTCACAACTGACTTGTACAATCCTAACAACTACAGTAAAACACTCTTCTGTTTACACCCGTTTAGAGAGTATGAACAGCTTGAACACTGGTCCAAATAATGGGCCTATCATTTTACTTGTCAGAGCAGAGCCTCTTATTCATACTTTATGAGCAGTCTCTCGAAGTTCTTATCTAACAGGTGGCTCTGCAATGGTAAAATAACTTTTTTTTTTTTTAAAAGATCCTTTTCTTTTATGGCCCAAAATTGTAGTTTCAGTAGTTAAGGGCATTAAAAATGGCAAAAAAGTAACTACCTGAATCACTATGCAAATATGGATGTAGTTGAACTACCAGTAAGCTACTGCAAAATAAAGTTAAACTACTAGTTTAATTACATGTAGTACACTACTCATCAACACGGAGTAGCATATCAGTGAGTCTAGTTCCTGTACTTCCAATTTGCTTTGACTATTTTTTCAACAAATGGTGGTCACTGCATGCAAATGTAATGAATTCATAATCATAGTGAACCTTATATCCTGCTGATGTTCATAGGAATTCAAAGATGTCAAAATGCTACATTTTGTCAGAAAATTGCATTCCCTTTACAAGAGCTCTTTGGTGAGAGTTCTTTTATCATGCTTTCTCACTAAACATGCAGGATGTTTTAAACTGTTGATTCAGCAGAAATCTCACGAGGCCATGATGGACACATTGGGATTAATTGTTTAGAAAGGGATATTTTGTGCATCATTAACTGCTGAACTACATGACTGTGAACCTTGTGCAGTGTCCCAGAATAGTCCCACTTCGCCATACCTGACTTTAGTCTGTGGAATAAAAACATCTGTTTCAAGCAGTCTAATGTATTTATTTATTTTTAATGCTATGGTACTAGTGTGATGTAAAAACACAGATATGGTTGTAAAAAATTATTAGTACCTGACACACTTAGCGGTCACTTTGGGAGCCATTGGTTTAATAATTACTAATGTGTTACTACATATTAAATATGTTCTTCAAATGCTTTTAATACAAAGTTTTAACTCTGAAAAGTTAACTGTTATTATATCTGTCATATAAAAATAGTGGAGTATAAAGTAAAATATTCCAGTAAATTATAGTGGAGTAGAAACAGCATAAACAGGAATACTCAAGTGAAAGGACCTCATATTTATTCTGCAGTACACTTGAGTAATATACTCAGTGACTTTCCACCACTGGGTATGCACATGTACTGTTCAAATTATGTGAAGTTACAAAACATCTAAAGCAAATGACCCCAAGTAGTCACAGAAGAACAATTCCAAGTTGCTAAATTGCTATGACATCAGACAGTTTAACCCCAGTATAAAGGTACCAAAAACATAAACCGTATGATTAAGCCAGAGCAGCTTTACCAGCCTGTGCAATCTGGACGAGCCTGCAGTACTGAAAACACACAGGAGACTCTTCAGATAGGCTTATGTACTGACTCACTGTGCCTAAATGGATGTGAGAAACATCAGTGAGAAAGAAGACCTACTTTGTGTTAGCTAGCGGTTGATGAACCTGTCACTCACACATCAAACACAATGCCAGGATAACTCCAGATTTGAAAACCTTCTCAGTTTGTGATAAGACAAGTAAAAGTGATGCAGTAGCAAACATTTGAAGCAGAACATACAGTTGTAAAAAGTAAAGGAACAGGACAGCAGCACTGAACAGCTGGGGATGTTATTTCTTAGAGATGATGGCAAGACAACAAAGATAATTAAAATTTTAATTAAATTCACATGTGAGTTTGACTTTAAATGCAAAGGGCTAAAAGACACTCAGCCTTAAATTGGGTTGATATAAATGAGGAGCTGATTATATCTGTGATTGTTCTAGTTTCTCCTTCTTTTGTTTTTTTTTGAGTGAAACAGACTTTTTTAAAGTGTCATTACCTGCTTCTCTCCTCATCTAACCTCCATTTTTACTTTCACTTTTCCAGTCTCTTCTTATCCGCCTATGATCACTTCCCTTCTGTGAGCCTCTGTATGTGTTTAGGCCTGATAGGAAGAGTGGCATCACAAAGCAGGGCTACCCCAGTTAGAGGTGAATGATTCTGGCTCAGTATTGACTTAGCCTGTCACGCACTCATGTTAAAGCGCTTTTTTACTAAAAGGATTTGTAAAAGATGTGTCATTCACAGAGCAATTCCATTCCCCTATTCCCAGTGGTGGGCATTTTTAAACAACAGTCAAACTGTTATGTTTTCACTCTTGACTTATTGACAGGATGCTGGAAGAGAGTTAAATGGCGGTTAGCCAATCACAGCTATTAAGGTCAAGCACATAAGTATACACTTCTGTGACTCAGTGATAGGCAGTGTGCGGGCCAAGCTTTACTCCCTCCTGGGAACACATAGAGATCGAAGCTACTCATACACTGACTGATCTTGTCTTATTGAGAAAACGGTAGCCTTTTGATGTCAGGAGACAAAGACAAGAATTCTGGGAGAACAGCTGGTAGTGCACAAGTGAGAGCAGAGAAGTCCATGTATAATAATAGACAGCAGATTATTGAACACAGGTCCATGATGAGCCATGTTCACTGCAGGGTGTCAGTCTCTGAACATTGCACTGTGCCTATGAGTCAAATAGCTGCAATTATGTGATGAACTAGTTCCAATTCTAGTCAGCTTCTGCATGATAGGCACAGATCTGAAAAACACTGCAGGTCAGAAAGGCATATTATTTACCGCATAGGTTTATCAGTTTAGCACCACCACACTTTTAATACATTAAATTTGCACTTTTTGAAGAAAAAAAATATATTTTTGGTACATTGGACAAGCAAACTCATTGTCAATGCCTGAAAAATAATAATCCCAGTAAAAATTGGTGCAGTCTAATAGTGGAAGTTGAGAAAATTTTACCACACCGTCTACACGGTATTGCTTCTAAAAACAGTTTTAAAAGAGCAGTGGAACATTATCTGGTGAGGAAATTTACAATAATGAGACACCATTTTCATAAAGAACAAATTAAGGAAAATTTCCTTCCCTTATAAGTAGATGGTACTTTTTTGTTCAAATGTTACATTATGAGCAGGTGGCAGCAGACAAAGTTCAAGCAGAAAACAATACAAGGTGTTTCACATAGCTGCTACAAACAGATGTTTTGCACTGTTGTCACCAGCAATGACGTCCTCAGACATATTACCATTAGATGCTAGCACTTCTGACTTTGTCTGCCATCTTAAATTAGCGATGGCCTAGCATGCAGAGGGCCTTCCTGTCTCCCTGTCATCTCTATGGAGACAAAGGAAGTGGATCTCGCCCACAGCTTGTGCCCAAATTTCACATCTAGTCAGCTTCATGCCACACCATTCCTGTAGGCTGCTGGAGAGCACGATTCTGCACATGAAGCTAAGCAGACAAAAAAACATGATCAACTCTCACATCCTTCTCCATTTAGAGCTTTAAAAAAATCTTCACACGATCTAAGGTACAACAGCAAGGGCAGCAGTTTTGTTGAATGTGACATTACAAATTGAGGCGTGAGTGCAAGCAGACATATTTGTAATTCAAATTTCAGCATGCTGCACCAAACATCTCTTAAGCTGCTACCTGGCATACTGCAAATGTAGATGAGTTACAACGATAAAGCTCATTTGTTTCAGCTCTCACTGTGTTCACTTTCCAGCAACCCTAGCAGAAGCCAGTGAGGTGATGGCCAAGGCATAAAGCTGAATTTAAGTTTAATGTTTTTGATCATGTGTTTCAATCAAAGAATTAAAAGGAAACCTGTGTGTAAAATGACTCATAATTCCTGAAAAATATTAGAAGTAGCTAGGTGCACTGCAATTACCAAAAGTAAAGTGAGACAATCACACATAAAAAAAAAAGTGTTTACTTATTCACTTTACACATATTTGCATAAAAACAAGAAATAAACAAAGTGAAGAAAGTATTAGTAGATGGTAATGTGGCATGCTGCATATGGCACAGAGCTGAAGTCAGAGGAAGAGGACATATGATGGACTGATCAAGTCTGACTGTGTTTTTATACTCATTGGGGCATTTATCCACCCTTAGTTTCAAAAAGCTTTCTCTGCTGTCGCTGTTGTGGAAGTTCGATGTGGAACTCCTGGTGGGAAAGGTTTAATGGGGATGTAAGTAGGTGAAATACGTAAGAACTGTGTAGTAAAGTGAAGTTCACTGCTTGCCACAGTGTTTATAATTATGCAAACTGCTGCAAATGAAGTGGTATAGTTGCAATATTTTTGAACTTGTGGAAATAAATGGATGAATTGACTGTAGAACAGATTGAAAGACAAAAAGACTGGATGATATTTACAGTACTCAAGTTGCAGCTTATGATAGACAGTACAATATATCATTGGCTAACATTGTTAAATGATTCTGTCCATTTTTAACCTTTACAAAATTTCACATGTCATCTAAAAAAGTGACTGTGATTTAAAGTGTTAATTCACTGTATGAATCTGGTAGCAATAAAATCCTGATTCATACTGGTACTTACATGTAGGTCCAGTGGAAGAAAGCAAGACTTTTTAGAGAACAGTTTTATTTTTGTAAGTACTGTGTACCTATGAGTATAATAATGGGGAACAAAACTGAATTTTGGTGGACATGGTGTTAAGCTTTTCCCCAATGTCTAATTATACAAGAAATAAAAGAAGTGACTAAAAAAAGTAATAGTGCAGCCTACATACCTAGGTTACTGTGTAAATATCATACAATACAGATTTGCTATGTTTAATACACCCACAACTGTATGTTATATTACCTTAGGACTTTATTATGTTGTACTTTGTCTTCCTCAGAAGACAATAGAAGCCTTCCTGTGTTTTTGAGAAGGGTGCATTTGTCTTTCTCTTCTTCCCGTTACTGTATGAACTGCTGCAGTGCTGGACAAACACCCCAGCTGGGAGTACATTTTCAGAACTATAGACCCATTTCTTGCCTTGTCCTTATTATTTAATGTGTCCTTACAGTATTAAATCATACAGTGAAATAAAAATGTATCTTGGTTGTGCGGCTGTAGCCTGCCTGCTACAGGACTAGAAGACAGGACTATAAAATCTGAGTACCCCTCTTTTGTATTGTATTTTCTACCACATACCATAATGCTTGCCCAAAAGTTAAGTTTCATTGTACTTTACATGACACAGTAACTATCCAGCATATGGGCTCTAATATAACATGTTCTTGTTCTTCCTTTTTTATTCTTCATTTATCCTGCAAAAAGCAGATTGCTAACATAATGTTCCACAAATTTCAATTCTGTTTCCCACTACTGTACCCTGTGCAAACCCATTATTTACAAAAATATTTATTTCTTCTTCCCTCTAAAATGTTAAATTATTTCCTCTGCACGGTCTTGTATTTTTACAACAAATATAATAATCAGTCAGTATTTTATTGGTACCTGATTCATATAACTAAATTACACTGTAAATTGCTGGGCTATATTATAAGGTCTTTCTAAAAATGGCAGCAATTGCAATAGAGGCAACATTATGAGCTCCCTTATATACAAAATACCCTTGTTGATAAATTCATCCCATAACAGTATTCATGGTCGTGAACAGATACAGAACAACAAAACCGGTTTTATGGAGGCTGTTATCTCTCTGCATTTAATTATTTGTCACGCCACGTGCCATCTTCAATGTTGTCTTTTTTTTTCCAGTCCACGTGTCATGTTATTGCCCTCAGCCTCTGTGAACTGTTTCCCCAGCCGAGCTTCCAGAGCACAGCAGGGAGTGGATATCTCAAACTTGCCTTGTTAAACACAAACTAGAAGGCAGGCTGAATGTCAGAATCACTGGGTTTGTTCAGCAAACAGCATCAGTAAGAAATTCATGTTTGAGTAGAGGAGATGCTGACAGCATGTGAAAGAGGAAAAGGTAGGCAAACACAGATAGATAGATAGAATGTGTACATGTTATGTTCACATGATTTAAATCATGGAAACTGTTGCTGGACAATTAACATACATACATAGACATTGCCTTGGCTCAGTCAATCAGATCAATTAGGTGATATTAGTGGATTGTTAAGGTAGACTCAAAGTGTGCACTGTCAAAGTGAAATGTCATTTTCACCATGGCTGCATATGAAAAGCTCATATGCTGAGTTACTAGACTTTACTCCTAACAGTTTTTTAATACACAGTTGCATCACATTTGCAAGGTTGCACTGTAATAACAAAACAACTAAAGGAAATTAAAGAAATATTTGGAGGGAATATATAATATTACTCATGCTTGCTATACTTATTGTTTTCTACTGTGCCTATGTTTTCAGACTCTGAAGCAATTCATAAATGTGTTATGAAAGAAGCTTTTCCTTCTGCTAAATCCTTCTGGTTTGAGCTTCCTAGTACTGTCCTTCCAAAGTGATGAACACACTCAGTTGGTGGTGGACAATAATGCCCCTCACTTTTTTCTCACTTTCTTCCCAAGTTTCCTTGTCTGATTTCAGTATGCCATAGAAGACAAGACTGTGTGCTCTAATTTTCAGCAGCAACATATTCTTTCATGCAGCTCAACAGTTTCATGTTGTAGTCTCCTTCATATACATCTATCAACCAGTTCCTGTAAACTTGTAACACTTCTCTGTAGAGTAGTCAATCCATGCATGAACCTGGGAATAGTCAAACATGCCCCACCATTCCCTGTGGTTTGCCTTGTGACTGTCCTTTCTGGATGCTGCGCCTGAGTCACCTATGTCTTCTCACTGAGGAAACTCAACATGGCCTGACAAAATCAAAAGAGGGCATGCCACCGCAGCCAAACGCAGCCCACTACTCTCTACCCTCTGCTGGATCCAAGTGGCAAGTTTAAAATTCTCTCTAGCTGCTGGCTGGGAGATGCCAGTTGTCGCTCTTTGTTGTTCTGCTGACACACCCGACACAGCTCTGTGCATGTGACTAGAGAAGACTTTTTTACAGCAGGGTAATGTATGGCCATGATCATGACTTGGTATCTTGCCCTATTTTATTTATAGAATGTAGATCTTTATGTCATTTTGATGAATGATCATGATGAAAATGTTGTATATATTAACCTTGCATATGACATATTCTCTGTCATTGAAATATCTATGTGCATGTATGAATATGGATGTGGTACTATGGGCCAGGAGAGCTTTTATTCTTGAAAAAATAAATATTCAAAGAAAGAATCTTATGAAAGAAGCTATATAAATTGGAACCAGTACTAATTAATGTATGTTTCATCAAGAAACTGTAGACTTACACTGTAAAATGAGACATTGTGAGGTAATGCTAGATACTGTACAGTATGTACAGTATGAGTTGAATTGTATATGTTAAAACTGTTTCTTAATCATATATTTTTTTGTCATTCTATTCTATTCTATTGTTGTACTTTGTTGTATATATTATTGAATGTTTATTCATTTTGTTATTTTTATATTTATTTTAGGCCCCTCAAGGACTTGCTTATTTATGCCTTGACCCAAGCAGGGCCTGACCTTTGTTTAACTTGTATAGGGATGATCTGTAATAAATAGAAACTAAAATATGAAGAATATCTATGTGTGCTCCAAATGCACTAACATTTCACTTGCTACTCTTCTTTGTATAGGCTCCCCAATCTAATTATTGCATAATGAAACAGCATACATTTAAAGGCCATTCTGCCCATGCAGGCACCTATAGTACACATATATACATAGATCAGACAGCAGGATGGTCATTATCTGTAGGGAAGCTAGGATGATGTAGCAGTGAAGCATGATGAGTGGGAGGTGTATGATGCTGGCTTGCCACATCTATTCTTCTGGCTTTTCAGATGACATTGGCCTCGAAGGAAAAGTCTTGACACTGGATGTCTCTGAGTCATGGGGCAGGGGTCGACAATGAGATGAGGTATATGATCCCTCACACACACACACACACACACACACACACACACACACACTCAAAACAATGAAAAAAACACAGCACAACACATGAAGCAAAGAAATTAAACTCTTTGGAATTATCTTAAACACAATCTATTTTAACTGTAAAAATATTAAAAATAGTAACACATCATAATATTGTGTTATACTGAAGCCGCTATTCTCAAAAAAATAAAAAAATTAAAAAATCACTGCCTGGCTGAAGTTTGCCAAACAGCACTTCCATTCCACACTCCACAGCTGTACTGAAGAAATGTTCTGTGGAGTGATAAATCTAAGGTTGAATTGTTTGGGAGGAAAATGCAGTGCTATGTATGGTGTAAAAAGAGCACTGTATATCAGCAATAAAACCATCATCCCAACAGTGAAGTATGGTGGAGGGAGCATTATGAGGTGAGCCTGCTTTGCTGCCTCTGGGCCTGGACAGCTTGACATCATCAATGGGGAAAATCAATCATCAAGTTTATCAAGGAATGCAAAATAGTGTCCAGGTGGCTGTCCACCATCTGAAACTCATAAGAAGCTTGGTGATGCAGCAGGACAAGGACCCTAAATACTGAAGTAAATGTACTATAGAATGGCTTCAAACAAAGAAAACCCACCTCTTAGAGTAATCCAGTCAGAGGCCAGGAATTAACCCAGTAAAAATGCTGTGTAATGACCCCGAGAGCTGTACACACCAGACGTCAAAATAGCTGAAGCAAATCTGTGAGGAAGATGGTCCATAAGTCCTCCTGAACATAGTGCAGGTCTAGAACTGCAGCTACAGTACGCTTTTCTGAGAGGTCATTGCTGCTATTTGACATTTATTAAATCCAAGGGTTCACTTACTTTTTCCACCAGCACTGTTTATGTTTAGGAAGCCTGTTCAATGCAGACTTGAAATAGTGTAATTTTTTGCATATTATTTGCACATCGTGTTTGTACTTGTGACCTATATAGCAATAAGATCACATTTTATGACCAATTAATGCAGAAAACCAGGGTTCACTTATTTCTTCTTGTCACCATAAACCTAGGGTAGACATACAGCAGGGTGAAATACATGAATACTTTCTTGTCAGACACTGGATGAAGTGTGATTTTAACCCCTGATTAATTTTGTAATTGGAGCAATTCCTGCCAGATCAGTTGCTGTGCAGTATATGAGGGGAGTTACAACGTCTGATTAAAAGCCAGTTTATGGTCTCTCAGAACATATTTATGAGATGTGGTGTCTGACCTAATTGTAAATCAAAGGCATTTTAAGTTATTATGAATGGCCACATTGGAAGGGAAAGTGAAAGGCTGGCCATCATAGAGAGAGGAAAAATGTCATAATGTTTAAAAATGGGGATAACAGGACTTCTGCTGCTAACCAGCCATCCAATAAGCACTTCAGAAGGAACATAAAACCCGCTTAATTGGTTGGTTGTCTTGCAGTTTGAGCATGTCCCACTAGCCCACTGTCAGAAAATCTGTTAGAAACTAATACTATTTGTGTAGTATTAAATATGTTGTGGCTAAAATAATACATTATTTGTGCATACCCTGCACAAGGGGAATGAAAGTCGGAAGATTATTGTTGTTTTTCCTTTCCCTCTCTCTCCACAGGTAATTGTCATGTTGTAAATGGTGGTATCGATTCACACTCTGTTCTGTTTGTTCTCACCTCAGTTTTATCATCTTAGGAGATACCAAAATATCCAATCTAGCAGGAGAGAACAGGAATGGAAACTTGCACAAGTTTGACTTCATGGCATGAGAAAATTGGCTCCAGCATGACATAATGTTTTCTGAGGGATGCTTGATGCACATTTGTGAATTGATTTGAATTTCATCCTGTTGATTTGCTCTAAATATAACCATGTCCCCTTATTTTTCCAAAATCAAATATTTATTTTCCATCCTGTTGTTTAATTCAAATGATAATGGCAGAGAGGAAGGTATTTCGGATTATTGCTGCTAACCTGCAGTGATTTCATAGTTCACCGAATGTCATATACAAATTGAATTTCAGTGAAATGCAACCCAAATGATGTTACAGTAATCAGATCATTTTCTCATTAACAACCACTGCTCTATCGTTTGTTATTATATTTTTATTATATATAGGCCTACAGTATACAAACAGTTGATGATATCCCTGGTCAATATCAAATACTTTTAAGGTGTTCTACTGGATTCAGGCCAGGGGACATACTTGGCCAGGTCATAGTTTTCACTTTCTTATTCTTTAAAACTTGAGTGATTATAGCAGTGTGTTTGGGATTGTTGTCATGTTGGAAATTTCCTCCTACCCATCTTCTTGAAACTGGGAGCTGTATGTCATTCTATATTTGGGTTTACAGACATTCATAAGAAAAATCATAGTGCCATCTATAAATGCATTCTCCCCCATACCTTTTGCTTTCAAGCAGCTCCATTTCAACACCCTTCCCCCTCCAAACCTGCTCGATCCCATCTGACCTAAAGGAACTTACTTTGGTTTCATCTGACCAAAGGATGCAATGCCAAGATTCATTAAGCCTCTTTTCATGTTCTTTGGCAGTTTGGAAGTTTAAAATGCAGCATGTAGAGGCTGACTTCATGCAATGTCTGTCACACTGTCTGATCAGGCCCTGAAACACCAATTTCCACAGATAATGTTTTTGCCAAGTCAGAAGCAATTGCCTGTTTGTTTTTCAATGTACGGTTGTGTAAACAGTGAATTGTGCGTGGTGTTGTTTTTCAAGGACAGCCACTGCACCTTGTTATTGGTAGTCTAGCTCTTCATATACCTCCTAACTACTGCTGCAGCTGTGTTTCAGCTTATGTTATCAGTAGGGCTACTGATGCTGTTAGCCTCTCCCATCTTAAAGAATCTGGTTTCATAAGTGTTCAGGCAGTTTCTTACCATGTGGAGTGATGTACTGTGGCCTGAGACACAACCCAGGCCAAGCAGGAGTGTTCACAGGCTCTTTCACAATGTTGTTTATGCTGTTAATCTTAATTGGAAACCAGGTGTAATCACTTTGGCTGCAGGGATTACAGTTAAAGTAATTTTTGTTCCATTGGTCTCAGATGTACACACTTCTGTTGGATTGACTTTGTACTTTGGGTCCAGTATTATTAGTGGAGTCTTTCCTGTTTGTTTTACTTATACATAATATTAAACTTAATACCATTAATACTTAAAAAAAATACAATTACTGTAAGATGATACAATTTTGAATCTTTTAAAAGCAGAATCAGCTTCACTGGACACACGAGGAATTTGACTCTGGTACATCGGCTCTCAATGTGCATGTACATATCCCCATGGAAGGGGCAAGTAAACAATAAACCAGCATAAGGCTGTGTAATATAACAAAATGAGCAGTATTAACAAGCAACAAACTGTGCAAACAATGCAGAATATGCAGTGTAAACAGACAGTAAACAATGCAGACAAACAAAGGAATGTTCATTGAAATGAGATAAATAGGGATAAGAGATAGAGTACTTAAAACTAGAGACCTGTACGAGTCTGTTGTGGGTCTTTGGTTCTTCTTACCATTGCTAACTCTGAGAGACGAGACAGTCCAAGTAACTTCAAAACAGTGCTGATTTATTCAAAGGATCACAGGTAAAATTAACATTACACGCTCAGGTATCTTGCACCTCCAAACTGC
>NW_018127930.1:3586867-3587453 GCF_001952655.1 Monopterus albus
CTTCTGTAGGCTGACTCATCACCGTCTCGGATGAGACCAGTGACCATTGTATCATCAACAAACTTTAGGAGCTTGCCTGAGGGGTCCTTCGAGATGCAGTCATTGGTGTAGAGTGAAAACAGCAGAGGGGAGAGCACACATCCTTGCGGTGCACTTGTGCTTATAGTCCGGGTGCTGGATGTGGTTTTCCCCAGCCTCACCTGCTGCTTCCTGTTTGTCAGAAAGCTAGTAATCCAGTGACAGGTGGGGGCAGGCACAGTGAGCTGGGTCAGTTTGGTGTGGAGGATGTCTGGGATGATGGTGTTAAATGCCAACCTGAAGTCCACAAAGAGGGCCCGTGCATAGGTCCCTGGGGAATCAAGGTGTTGCAAGATGTAATGCAGTGCCATGTTCACTGCATTGTCTACTGACCCATTTGCGCAGTAGGTGAACTGCAGGGGGTCCAGCAGGGGCTCAACGATGTCCTTCAGGTGGGCCGACACCAGTCTTTTGAAGGACTTCATAACTATAGATGTCAGGGCAACAGGTCTGTAGTCATTCAGTCCACTGATGGAGGTTTTCTTGGGGACTGGAATGATGGTGGAGC
>NW_018127930.1:3587996-3598919 GCF_001952655.1 Monopterus albus
AACTGTAATGGTAATCATAATATTTTCTTATGTGTAATGTCATGTCAAAATGTTCTAGATACGCACCACTAAATCAACAGCCACACACCTTGACTTTCTTCATGTTTTGACTATTGTTATGGTCAGCTGCAAGCTGGCATATCAGGTGACGCCACGGTTTGACGTTGCCTGTGTAGCATGGGCTAGCCCAACCAAGTGATTAAATTGTATAGACATTTTTGGTTCAGGGTCTTTCATCTTCCAGGCTGCCTGCGCGCAGGTTTGGGGGTGGAAGAGATTTGGACGTGTAATGTTAATTTTACCTGTGATCCTTTGAATAAACCAGCACGGTTATTTTTTATATAATCCAAGTGGTCTAATTCGTCTTTGTGAGTTCCTGGTTTGAAAGAGCCGGAAGAGGCTAAAACAAATAGAGCCTTTAGCCTCCTCTTTGGCTTGTAGGATATGGTCCATCTTACCATGCTAACTCTGAGAGACGAGACAGTCCAAGTAACTTCAAAACAATGCTGATTTATTCAAAGGATCACAGGTAAAATTAACATTACACGCTCAAGTATCTTGCACCTCCAACATGCACACAGGCAGATGTAAGATGGAAGACCCCGAGCCCACCAGGCCTATACATTTTATCACCTCGTTTGGGCTAGCCCCAATACTACACAGAAATGTCAACCAGGACGTCTCTGTTACCAGCTTTGCAGCTGGCCCTAGCAATAGTCAAAACATGAAGCAAATCAACGTGTGAATGTGTATGTCTGTTGGTTAAGTGGTGTGTAACTAAAAACATTCTCACAACCTCTAGTACATGTCGTGACTTGAACATAGGAACATATTATGGCTAAGGCTACAGTTATACACGTCGTAATAATAATAATAATAATATTAAACACCCTGTCTGCTGACAGTCATCAACTCTTCTCTCTAGTTATCCTTGACCAGATGTACCCTGTAGAAACTCATAAGCAGGCCTAAGCATTTAACAGTCTAACTAGACACCCTATCTCCACTAAACATTTTTAATACATAAAGTATCTATCCAATATCTATCTGACTAAAAATACCTAACAGGCTTGACAAAGCTACTTGAGTCTTGCTATAAACCAGGGCTTCTTGTTGTATGTGCAGAAGGACTTTTTGGGCACACACACATCTTCACAAAAGCTGATATAAGATGTGACAATGTCAGTGAGTTTGTCCAGGTCTGTAGCTGCAGTCTCAAATACACTCCAGTCTGTGCAGTCAAAGCAGGCCTGTAGCTCTGACTTAGCCTCCTCAGTCCAGCTCTTCTCTGTTTTGACCACAGGCTTCGCAGCTTTAAGTTTCTGCCTGTAGGTTAGAATAAAATGGATCATACAGTGATCTGAGAGTCCAAGGGCTGCGTGGGGGACAGAGTGATAGGCGTCTTTTATTGTTGTGTAGCAGTGGTCCAGTGTGATTTTGTCCCTGGGGGATAGGTAATGTGCTGTCTGTATTTGCGCAGTTTGTGGGCGAGATTTGCTCTGTTAAAGTCCCCGAGAACAATGAGTGGAGAGTCGGGAAGGTAGTTCAGCAAGATATTTAACAGTTCTTCTCTGGTAAAAGTAATCTGGGATGAGTTGCAAAAGACCAAGAGAACAAAGAAAAACAACAAACACAAGAGAGCGCGAGTAACCACGGCCGCCATCACTATCAGCGCCGGCATAATGATGTACAAAATGTTTGTAGTATTGCACTCAGTTAGCTACTATATCTTTAATGATAATTACATATTTGGGGTTATCACTCCAAGCAATAAACATGGCTATTTGTTTATATAGATAAGACAGCTTTAGTAAATTCAGCATGATGCACAATCCCCCTCTACTGACATATTGTCACCTCCTATTTGTAGTGTGCTCCCTGCATGCAGATATAGTAATACGGTATGTACACTTTGTAGATAAATTTAAAAAAAAAATTAAAATAACTGTGTGACAACTGAGTCTTAAATCATGTGCATATACAAGTCATTTTAATTAGCAAACCATTTTGCAGAAAACAATACTAGGAACATTGTATGTCATGCTCATGTTTTTCTGGCTACCTCAGCTGATAACTGTCAATTAAGGCCAAATGTGCTTATAGAAGTAGCCTAAGTGGGCCATCTGTGTAATCAATGGATTATCATTATTTAAGACAAAGCAGGTGACAGTCCCTGGGTTTTAGACCCACAAGGGCATCAAAAGGCCCTGGATTTTCAATAACAGATACATTTTGAAGGACATAAAATTGTAGCCAAATTATGTTTTCTATTAACATAATGGGGAAATGTTTTCAATTTGCATATTTAGCAAGCTGCAAATGTTTTAATACCAAATGTTTCAATGAGATATTCTTAATCCAGTAATTGCTGCAGGGTTCATGTTTTTAAATCCAGGCCTTTCCAAAGATTATGTCAGGTGATTGTAGGCAGAAAGTCTTAATAAGGAATCATCCTTAACTTGTTTTCTGTCTCCTTGTTTCTCTTTAGTGTTGCGTGTGTGTGTATATTATGTGGTGTTAATATTAATATTTTTCTCATGTGTGACCAGATCTAGGTGGTTAAAGAGTTCATGTGATACACCTTATGGTCCTGGCTACTCCCATTCTGATTGGTCTTTGCCAGCAGCATGGTTGCCTACTTATGTCTCTAGAATTAGTGTCTGCAAGTTGTGCTGATGATGGTTTTTTGTAGGATACTCAACTACCCCAAACACCTTCTTCTGACATTTCATTCATAAAAAAACACACTATGAACTCTCCATTGTTCATTATGTTTCACTTGCTGCATTATAATTAAAATTCCTTTGTCATTGAAGTTCACTACCTGAATGGAGCTCAGTATGCAAGAGTGAAAGAATAAATAGGTAATGCTTTATTTTACAGGTCTGTTATTTCATGTTTCCTAGAAAGAACTATGTAGCTTGGTAATGTTAGGTATTTTTAGTCAGATAGACATTGGTTAGATACTTGATGTATTAGAAATGTTTAGTGTAGACAGGATGTCTAGCTCATGCTTAGTCATTCCCATAAGGGTACTTCAGGTTGTTCAGGTTCAAGGATAACTAGACAGAAAGTTGATGACTGTTAGAAGACAGGATGTTTATTATTATGTGTATAACTGTAGTTATAGCCATAATATTTTCTTATGTTGAATGTCATGACATGTCACTAGAGGTCGTGTTAGAATGTTTTAGCTACACACCACATAAATCAACAGACAATCACATTGATTTTCTTCATGCTTTGACTACTGCCATGGTCAACTGCAAAGCTGGCACCGGGAGACGTCACGGTTTGGCGTTCCTGCGTAGAATGGGGCTAGCCCAGTTGAAGAGATATAATGTATAGGCCTGGTTTGGTTCAGGGTCTTTCATCTTTCAGCTGCCTGCATGCATGTTGGAGGTGCAAGATACCTGAGCGTGTAATGTTAATTTTTACCTGTGTTCATTGAATAAATCAGCACTGTTTTGAAAGTACTTGGACTGCTTCGTCTCTCAGAGTTAGCGTGGTGAAAAAGTACCGGGTCCAACAGTAATAATTACAAAAAAATAAAATAAAAAGCTCTAAAAGTGATTTTCTTCTTAGACCAATGAGTTGTGTTGAGTTTATTTTTGGTTTCCAGATGAATTTCCATAAAATAAATTTCTCATTGTAAACCATCATAATATTTACTATTTAGTCAATTATTTGAAATGGCATTCTTCATTTTTGCTGAATTGGAGGGTTATTTGTTAACAAATTAACATTTTACATGTGTACTTCTGTTAAGGCCCACACTAGGTTAGGACCCAAAAGGCAGACCAGGACAAGGAAGAGTCTTAGAAAGTCTAATAATAAGGAGTGCAAAGAACAAGCTGTGCGTAGCTGTGGTGCGGGAGCACTCAGGTGAGTCAGGCAGGAGGGACGTAGGTGTAGCTGCTGGGCCAGGATCACACCGGTGAGCTGATCAGCCGGGAGTGAACTGAGGTGAAGCTGCAGGGCCAGGAACACACAGGAAAAGAGTTGACAGGGTCGCTGGCAATTCAGGAGCGAACCAGGCAGGAACAAGGGTGAGTGGTAGACACAGAGTCAGCATCAAGGAAAAATAGGTAAGCTGAGGATAGTGGTTACAGGAGCTAACCAGATCACAGAGGGGAATAGAGAAGCAAGCATGGTAACGGCATGAATGGCATCAGCACTGTCAATGGACCAGCAAGAGAGTGAGGGAAAGAAGGAGGTATATATGGGCTGTAGACCAGGAGATAATGGGCAGCAGGTGAAAACAATTAACAGTGATTGTGTACTGAGGGAAAGCTGGGGTAGGTGAGGCGACACAGAGCAGGAAATAACCAAAATAAAAGCTCTCAGAAGATGAAGTAAAGCCAAACCATGACAAGTTCGCCTTCTGTCTCCCAAAGAAAGCTTCAAGCTTGTGTTAGCTTGGCATTTAGAAATAACTGGAAGGGTACCAATTGATCACTCTAATTTTACCTGTAATTAGTACCAAATTATATGGGTCCTTCCAAGAAACCTTTTAAGAAATTATTTAAAAATAGCCTGAAATGTACAGACCTGTAAAATAAAGTGTTACTAAGAAAACCTACATGCGCATAAAAAATGTAAGCATTGCACAACATGAATATAATATACACATATGGTTATCAATACTATATATATATGTCTGTCTGCATTGTTTAATGCCTGTTTATACTGTTTATTTTGCATTGTTTGCACTGTTTGTTGCTTGTTAATTCTGTTTATTTTGTTATACTACATAGCCTTATGTTGGTTTACTGTTTACTTGCCCCTTGCACAGAGATATGTGCATGCACATTGAGAGCTGCTGTACCAGAGTCAAATTCCTTGTGTGTCCAACACACCTGGCCAATAAAGCAGATTCTGATTCTGGGGCTTGGGGATAAACACTGTTTATTAGTCTTGTGGTGTATGCTTTGGGCCTGTAGTGCTTTTCTGTGGGCAGAAGGTCAAACAGATGATGGGCTGTGTGAGATGGATCCTACTGCAAGATGACTTCCCACCACAGCAGGACGTATAAGTGTCTTCCAGGGTAGGCATATGTGTGTTGGTAATTGTCTGGGTTGTTCTGATGACTCTCTATGGAGTACACTTGTCAGCCATGGAGCTGTTGCCATACCACATGAGGATCCCATGTGTCAGAAAACTCTCAATGGAATTACGATACCAAGACATCAGCAGCTGTTGTGAAAGGCTGACTTTACTGAGTGTTCTTAGGAAGTAGAGCTGTTGTTGTGCCTTTTTAACCAGAGTTTGTTAGTTGACCACATGTGGTCATCAGAAATGTGGGTGCCCAAGAAAACTGGAAACTATCTCTACTCTCTCTCCATTTATGTACAGTGAGGGTGGACATCTTGCTTCTTCCTGAAGTCAGTGCTAAGTTCTTATGTGTGTGCGTGTGTAAGTGTCAAACTGTTATCTGTGCACCAGTCTGTCAGCCTCTGTATCTCCTCTCTCTATGCAGACACAACGCCCCTAGTGATCATCCCCACCACTGTCGTGTTGTCTGCAAATTTAATGATCATTTTCTTGTTATGGATTGATATGTAGTCATAAACGTACAGAGTAGAGGAAGGGGGTCAGCAAGCAAGTCTTGTACTGTCTCATCAGTATGTACAGTTGTGATTTTGGATGTCTGTTACAAGGTTCCAGAAAGCTTATGAAAGTGTTTCTGTTCTTGATTCATTGGAAGGAAGGCAACAACTGACACCAGTGGAGTTCCTGAAGGTTCTATATAAAGATATGTATAATCAATAGCAAGTCAATCACAATCAAATGTTTAGTTGTGGTTGATGTACAGTTTACCCAACCCTGCCTTTCATCCATCAGTTTTAGCACTATTTCCATTCACACAGAGCAGATATATGTCTCATCAACAGAAAAGTTGTTTTTCCCTCTTCCAGCTCTGTGATCTTAAATATAGATAGGCATTAGCTGATTATAAATACCGTACATATGGTACATCATCTTACTTTACAGACCAATGCTTCACAGGATGTGAAATCCTGCTGATGCAGGTGAGAGAGTGTGTCACACATTCATCTTGAGAAAACTGACATTTTTCTTCCGCATGGAGGCCCTAAAGCAAAGAACAAGTTGATTTGTTGATATGATATACAGTCAAGATAGATGTGCAGACAATACATCCCAAAGTTGCTTACCTTGTTGCTATACTGTTTTTATCACAGAATTAAGTGAATTAAGCAAAAAAGAAAAAAGGTTTATATAGCCCCAGTTTTGTCTACAAAATCCCCTTTTTGTGTTTCTTTCGCTTTATTTCAAGAACTGTAAATTGAAAACCTTTCTAACATAAGTCATCATAGGAGTAGAACTATAGCCATATTATACTTAATGTCACATCACCAAAAGAGAAGTCCCTTTACTATAGATGGATGGATTTAGTATCTCTTGTTGATGTAGCAGGTGGAGGTTTACAGACGTATACGGCAGATGGAAGGTTGACAGTATCTCTTTGGGGTTTTGTTTGACAGAGAGTGGGCATGTGTTTGGCAGGACTGGAAGGGGTGGATGGTGGCTGGGGTGAGGGACAAGTCGAGGAAGAGTTAACTGTTAAATTTTTACTCTGACGGCCCAAATGCAAGCCCTAAACAAAAGCTAGGTGATGAAAACAAAGCTTTAGTAAGACAGTCTCACTGAGAAAACAATCAACAAGAAAACACTGAGCTACGGCAAACTGATGAATAGAAAGAGGTATGTACAAAAGAACAAGAAAAGTAAAGATAGCCAAGCAGTGTGAATACTAGATAATAAATAAACTGCACACACACACCATAAATGAGCTCTGGCCTGACTAAGCATAAAACACAGTGGCAATTGAGGAAATACAAAGACCAACATTACAGTCAAGGAGCAAACCAAGCAAAAACAAAGAACACGAGCTACCAGCGCAATAACAAGGAAGGTGGACTAAGCACATGAACAAACTTAAATGCGATGGGGAAAATAAAAGTCCATAAATACCAGAGTCCCGAAACAATGAATTAGGCCTGGGGGCGAGAGTCCTAACAGGGAAAACAGGGAGCAGGAGAACAGTTGCTGAAAAGTCTCTGTAAAGGTGACTGCTGACAATAAAACAGAGACAAAACTGTTATTATAATCTGAGCTCTTTACCCAAGTAATAATGACCACAACTTTCTTGCAGTAACTTGAATAGAGGCTCTTAAAGGTGAATTAACTTTACATACTGTTTGAAACAGAAAGCTAAAATGTGACAAGACATGGTCTAGCTGTATTACACCTTACCATGACACTCTTCTGCCTACAGCCCTTTTGTTGTTATACCTGCATCTCTACTCTGCTTTGATAGTTGGCCCAGACTTTCACCTCACCTGTCAACTAATGAAGGTTCTAAGAAGTGTTTATCGAACTGCGAGTAGTCATTTCAGCAGCAAGTCATGGATGAGCTTTTGGCTAAAATTCAAAAATAATGGCTGCCAGACCAAAGCGGTGGGGTTCTTTTGCACAGACAGAGTTTGTCATCATCTTTGGGTTTTTGAGATGGAGAGTGATAAACACAGCCAAAAGATCCAGACTTGATTCAGATGTGACGTTCTTCCTTCTGGATACTTTAGCATCTAAAGCTAACGTGTTTGTCTTTATAACATTAGCAACCTAGCATGGTCATGATTTCACCTTTGTCTTTCAAGCTATCTGTAATGTTAATGAGTTGCTAGCTCCATTTGGCACTGTCTTGCTACCCTTGTCACTTAATACTGTGCTGCTGCAATGCTACCAAGCCATAGAGCTGGGGCTCATTGCTAACAGTAACTTTGAACTGGTGACTGTGTCTTGTCCCAACCAGGCATCTACAGTGCCTTGCGAAAGTATTCGGCCCCCTTGAACTTTGCGACCTTTTGCCACATTTCAGGCTTCAAACATAAAGATATAAAACTGTAATTTTTTGTGAAGAATCAACAACAAGTGGGACACAATCATGAAGTGGAACGAAATTTATTGGATATTTCAAACGTTTTTAACAAATAAAAAAACTGAAAAATTGGGCGTGCAAAATTATTCAACCCCCTTAAGTTAATACGTTGTAGCGCCACCTTTTGCTGCGATTACAGCTGTAAGTCACTTGGGGTATGTCTCTATCAGTTTTGCACATCGAGAGACTGAAATTTTTGCCCATTCCGCCTTGCAAAACAGCTCGAGCTCAGTGAGGTTGGATGGAGAGCGTTTGTGAACAGCAGTTTTCAGCTCTTTCCACAGATTCTCGATTGGATTCAGGTCTGGACTTTGACTTGGCCATTCTAACACCTGGATATGTTTATTTGTGAACCATTCCATTGTAGATTTTGCTTTATGTTTTGGATCATTGTCTTGTTGGAAGACAAATCTCCGTCCCAGTCTCAGGTCTGTTGCAGACTCCATCAGGTTTCCTTCCAGAATGGTCCTGTATTTGGCTCCATCCATCTTCCCATCAATTTTAACCATCTTCCCTGCCCCTGCTGAAGAAAAGCAGCCCCAAACCATGATGCTGCCACCACCATGTTTGACAATGGGGATGGTGTGTTCAGGGTGATGAGCTGTGTTGCTTTTACGCCAAACATAACGTTTTGCATTGTTGCCAAAAAGTTCGATTTTGGTTTCATCTGACCAGAGCACCTTCTTCCACATGTTTGGTGCGTCTCCCAGGTGGCTTGTGGCAAACTTTAAACGACACTTTTTATGGATATCTTTAAGAAATGGCTTTCTTCTTGCCACTCTTCCATAAAGGCCAGATTTGTGCAGTATACGACTGATTGTTGTCCTATGGACAGAGTCTCCCACCTCAGCTGTAGATCTCTGCAGTTCATCCAGAGTGATCATGGGCCTCTTGGCTGCATCTCTGATCAGTCTTCTCCTTGTATGAGCTGAAAGTTTAGAGGGACGGCCAGGTCTTGGTAGATTTGCAGTGGTCTGATACTCCTTCCATTTCAATATTATCGCTTGCACAGTGCTCCTTGGGATGTTTAAAGCTTGGGAAATCTTTTTGTATCCAAATCCGGCTTTAAACTTCTCCACAACAGTATCTCGGACCTGCCTGGTGTGTTCCTTGTTCTTCATGATGCTCTCTGCGCTTTAAACAGACCTCTGAGACTATCACAGTGCAGGTGCATTTATACGGAGACTTGATTACACACAGGTGGATTCTATTTATCATCATTAGTCATTTAGGTCAACATTGGATCATTCAGAGATCCTCACTGAACTTCTGGAGAGAGTTTGCTGCACTGAAAGTAAAGGGGCTGAATAATTTTGCACGCCCAATTATTCAGTTTTTTATTTGTTAAAGTTTTTTACGTCATTACCCATGTCTGTTGTAATGTAATTTTGAATTGTGACTGATGTCGGTGCTCATGTCCGCTTTATTGAGTTTACTCATTAATTATGGAACCAACAGGAACTATGAACACACAATCCAGTGGTGAAACACCCTTTCAAATATAAAATTTAGCTTCAGCGCCTTTTTGTTCACTTGTATTGTACACTTCATTAATGCGCATCACACTGAAACTGGCTTTTCACCAAGGCCATGGCATAACTACAGCAACACTGTGACACACCATGTAAGTATATACTTTCTTTCTTAAAAAAAAAAAACTAAACAAACAAAAAAAAAACTAACACTATTTGCTTCTGAAAATATTTCTGGTCATGTCTTCAAATTTTCATCCATTTACCTTTAATATTGACTCCCTTGACAGCAAATTTGTTCAGCAAAGAAAATCCATCTGGGTGAGTGAAAGGACAAACATTTGGATTTCACATTAGTTGCATGAACATGACAGCATCTGTGACAGTAGTTGTTGTTCTTGGTCACCTCATAGATCAAAAAACCATCCTTACCTGCTCTCAGAAGAGTGTGAAGTCCAGAGGCTGTGCAACCATGAATATGTGTTAATGTTTTACAGTCTCAGACACTGAAAAAAACCTATATGAATAATGTATTTTTGCATAAGGTACTGCAGACATGATTTCGATATATTCTCTGTATGTACACATATAGCATATCCAGTAAATACACTGTAGCTTTCCATTTACTGTATGCTAGATTCACATTTGCAGCTGATCACATGGGTCATCACAGCTGCATTTAACTGATAAGACACTTAAGGAACAAACCTTGTGGCAGTGCTTAGACCAAAGAACAGTAAAACAGATTGACAGTATAAATCCTATGTGGAGCTTTCCATATCTTAATAGACCAGGGAGAGGGCAATGATTTACAACACAAAGAGCTTGGCTGATAGGTTGGTGCTACAGTATATCTGGGTTTGGTACAGTACATGTTTGTGTGTTTGGCAAGCTTTCCTGTGCAGGACGTCACATTGCTTTTCCTGAGTTAAGCAATACAGCTCCTGCATGGCACATCTGCTCAGAGCCACAGAAGAACTCGATGAGAAACCAAATGAAGCCTTCTGCTCAGCCACCGCTCTCCACCCACTTCCACATTTCCAACTTCCAAGTGTCGACAAACTACTTACTGTTTTTGCTCTCTAATCCACCCCTGAAACCTGACAGCAAATCCAAATGAAAGTGACATTGCATTTCTATAGGATGCATTTGATGCATGTAAAACATTGTAAAATAAATCTATGAGGTCAGAGGATTATATGTTTTGTAGAAAACACAATGGCTGACCAGATTACTTTCAGAGAATAAGTGTTACATTTATCAATATACATGTCTGTCACATCACAGATTAGAGTTGACCTCCACAGTCCCTTCCACAGCTAAAGAAAAAGGATGTTTTAGATAAATGTAAACAAACGTTGTATCTGAAGTCACTGTGAATATTTTCTGCAGGCCATCATATTTTTTAAAGAGCCCATGGCATGTTTTTCCTTGTTTTTTGATTTATCTACAATGTCCATCCATCCATCCATCCATCCATCCATCCAT
>NW_018127930.1:3598971-3616673 GCF_001952655.1 Monopterus albus
GAACACCTCCCTAGGAAGGCGCCCAGGAGGCATCCGAAAGAGATGCCCGAGCCACCTCAGCTGGCTCCTCTCGATGTGGAGGAGCAGCGGTTCTACTCTGCGCTCCTCCCGGGTGACCGAGCTCCTCCCCCTATCTCTAAGGGTGCGCCCGGCCGGCCTGCGGAGAAAGCTCATTTCGGCCGCCTGTATCCGGGATCTTGCCCTTTCGGTCATGACCCAAAGTTCATGACCATAGGTGAGAGTGGGAACGTAGATTGACCAGTAAATCGAGAGCTTCGCCTTACAGCTCAGCTCCTTCTTCACCACGATGGACCGGTACATCGACTGTATTACTGCAGAAGCTGCACCGATCCGTCTGTCAATCTCCCGTTCCATCCTTCCCTCACTCGTGAACAAGACCCCAAGATACTTGAACTCCTCCACTTGAGGCAGGAACTCTCCACCAACCTGAAGGGAACAAGCCACCCTTTTCCGGCTGAGAACCATGGCCTCGGATTTGGAGGTGCTGATTCTCATCCCAGCCGCTTCACACTCGGCTGCAAACCGCCCCAGTGCATGCTGGAGGTCCTGGTTTGATGGGGCCAACAGGACAACGTCCTCTGCAAAAAGCAGAGACGAAATCCTGTGGTCCCCAAACCGGACTCCCTCCGGCCCCTGGCTGCGCCTAGAAATTCTGTCCATAAAAATAATGAACAGAACCGGTGACAAAGGGCAGCCCTGCCGGAGTCCAACACGCACTGGAAACAAGTCTGACTTACTACCGGCGATGCGAACCAAGCTCCTGCTCCGATCGTACAGGGACCGGGTAGCCCTTAGCAAAGGGCCCCGGACCCCGTACTCCCGGAGCACCCCCCACAGGGCGCTGCGAGGGACACGGTCGAATGCCTTCTCCAGATCCACGAAGCACATGTGGACTGGTTGGGCAAACTCCCATGAACCCTCCGCCACCCTGAAGAGGGTATAGAGCTGGTCCAGCGTTCCACGGCCAGGACGAAAACCGCATTGTTCCTCCTGAATCCGATGTTCGACTATCGGTCGAATTCTCCTCTCCAGTACCCTGGCAAAGACTTTCCCAAGGAGGCTGAGGAGTGTGATCCCCCTATAGTTGGAACACACCCTCCGGTCCCCCTTCTTAAAATCTACAATGTTACAACGGCAAATTATCATCTAAAATGTGACCTAAAGCTCAAAAAAATTTGGTCTATGTATGTTTTAGTACTTCTATGCAGAAGCAACTCGTTTTGTACATGTGTCGCAAACTCTCGCTCACAAGACTTTTTTCTGACAAAATAAAGTATTACGTGATAGTCTAAGGATTTTCTTGAATGGGCATTAAATCCAGGCTATTGTGCGTTCATGTGAGCTTGCCTGACATCCACTGGTACCATTTTAAAAGCAGAATTTTTCCTGCACATGGTTTTGTGGATATATTTTACCTCCTGCTGCTGCACTGTGACCAGAGGATGTGGAGAAAAATACAGGGCCTGAAGTTATGGCATCTTTGGGAATATTCACGTACAGTAGACTTGCTGTTTGACCTCACTGGGTCTAATCTACATTGGACTATGTGGAATATTTGAGCATTTACAAAACTTTATATAGCACAGCAAACATATAATCTCACTCAGAATTCACCTCTAATTTTGCTTTATTTGATATCTATTTTAATTTCATGATCACAAAAATTACTGTAAATCAATATTGAATTTGTAACATACTTACACACATAAAGCAATGTTCATTCTAATAAATCAGTTAAATTAAAAGGAACTGGGGAAAATGTGGATGTAGCACCCAGTCTCATACAGCCTCAGGCTTGACAGCTCCCTGTACTTTAAGAAGATGTCACCTCCCCTCAAACTAAAGGTGTTATATGAAACATTGCACAATATGTGTGTCACACAGCTTGCCTCAGGTCTTTAGCCTGATAGGTGAGATGCCTGCGAGGATCACCTTACATCACTGCACTATACACTCAGTAAACCCAATCTCCAGAGGAAAATCTGTTCTAATGTAAATAAAGACTTATGGGTTTTTTTTTTTCTCTATATATTTTCTCATTATCCTCACATGAACTTACGGTTGATTCCAGTTTTATGAAATTATATTTCCTCTTCCTTTACTCTTTTTCCCCCATCAAAAGGCTCTCAATCAATTTCATGCCCTACAAATACTGTTTACCCTCTTGGGTGTGAAACATCTGTTGCCATCTCCCACTGGCTCCTTGAGCTTTCCTTGCTCCCTCTCTCTCTTACTCTTTTGCTAGATTTTTTGTCACAGTTCAGGCCCAGTATGGAAATGGCTGATTGCTCATAATGTACTTTCAAGATGGGCGGGTGCAGAGTCTTCATTTCCTGTATTCATTGATGAGGGACACTGCAATACTATGATAGTATTATACAATCAGAATATCTGTCCTTTGTATTTAATATTAACTTGGTGTTGTTGCTGAAAAAGTATCCCTGAGGTTCAAAGGATCTTTACAGTCAATACAAGCTTCCACATCTAGGACTCTTTATTTAAATTTTTCAGAGTGCAATCTTAGCATGAGCACGAGATTTACATATCTCTCTAACATGATTTCACTCAGAAAAATTTAAAAAAGTTTTTATAGTACCTGTATCCACAGTCAGATGTTCAATGAGCATTATGAAACAAAAATTGGAAAGTATAATAATAATAACAATAATAATAATAAATAATTGAAATCATGTGTTATGCCTTTGTGAGCATGTATACTGTGGTGTTAGTCTTTGTTCAAAAATGAAGTTTACTGTTTTAAATTATGATAGCATTTGAGCATTGATCATTATGTCCACATTTACACTTGGCATTAAAATGTGAACTGTATCCAAATCCAGTAAAGTGAAAGGTCATCTGACTCCACCTTCTCCTGCTAATTCAAGCTACAGGTAGTATCAGTAATGTTAGCTAGTAACTCTTGCCCTTCTGTTTTGTCAAGTCATTCAGATTGCGTATTGAGCTTGAATAACAGTATGGGCATAAATGAGATACAATGACACACACACACACACATATATATATATATATATACAGTGGTGTGAAAAAGTGTTTGCCCCCTTACTGATTTCTTATCTTTTTGCATGTTTGTCACACTGTAATGTTTCAGATCGTCAAACAAATTTATATATTAGTCAAAGATAACACAAGTAAACACATCATGCAGTTTTTAAATGAAGGTTTTTATTATTAAGGGAAAACAAAATCCAAAACTACAAAGCCCTGTGTGAACAAGTGTTTGCCCCCCTGTCAAAACACTGGTTTATCGCACCTGAGTTCAATTTCTCTTGCCACACCTGTTCGCAATCAAGAAATCACTTAAATAGGACCTGCCTGACAAAGTGAAGTAGACCAAAAGATCCTCAAAAGCTAGACATCATGCCGAGATCCAAAGAAATTCAAAAACAAATGAGAAAGAGAATAATGGAGCTCTATCAGTCCGGAAAAGGTTATAAAGCCATTTCTAAAGCTTGGGGACTGCAGCGAACCACAGTGAGAGCCATTATCCACAAATGGCGAAAACATGGAACAGTGGAGAACCTTCCCAGGAGTGGCCAGCCGACCAAAATTACCCCAAGAGCGCAGCGACAACTCATCCAAGAGGTCACAAAAGACCCCACAACAACATCCAAAGAACTGCAGGCCTCACTTGCCTCAGTTAAGCTGAGTGTTCATGACTCCACCATAAGAAAGAGACTGGGCAAAAATGGTTTGCATGGCAGAGTTCCAAGACGAAAACCACTGCTGAGCAAAAAGAACATAAAGGCTCGTCTCAGTTTTGCCAGAAAACATCTTGATGATCCCCAAGACTTTTGGGATAATACTCTGTGGACAGACGAGACAAAAGTTGAACTTTTTGGAAGGTGTGTGTCCCATTATGTGTGGCGTAAAAGTAACACCGCATTTCAGAAAAAGAACATCATACCAACAGTAAAATATGGTGGTGGTAGTGGGATGGTCTGGGGCTGTTTTGCTGCTTCAGGCCCTGGAAGACATGCTGTGATAAGTGGAACCATGAATTCTGCTGTGTACCAAAATATCCTGAAGGAGAATGTCCGGCCATCCGTTTGTGACCTCAAGCTGAAGCGAACTTGGGTTCTGCAGCAGGACAATGATCCAAAGCACACCAGCAAGTCCACTTCTGAATGGCTGAAGAAAAACAAAATGAAGACTTTGGAGTGGCCTAGTCAAAGTCCTGACCTGAATCCAATTGAGATGCTGTGGCATGACCTTAAAAAGGCAGTTCATGCCCGAAAACCCTCCAATGTGGCTGACTTACAACAATTCTGCAAAGATGAGTGGGCCAAAATTCCTCCACAGCGCTGTAAAAGACTCATGGCAAGTTATCGAAAACGCTTGATTGCAGTTGTTGCTGCTAAGGGTGGCCCAACCAGTTATTAGGTTTAGGGGGCAAACACTTATTCACACAGGGCTATATAGTTTTGGATTTTGTTTTCCAATATATATATATATATGATTAGTGCCAGAGGCACTAATCCTGGCAGCACAAGAACAAGCTCTAAGTACAAGATCAATAGGGCAGGGGTCTACCATACCACACAGGACCCCAGGTGCAGGCTGTGCAAAGATGCCCCTGAGACAATCCAGCACATAACAGTGGGGTGCAAGATGCTAGCAGGCAAGACATACATGGAACGCCATAACCAAATGGCTGGCATAGTGTACAGAAACATCTGTGCCGAGTACAGGATAGAAGTCCAAAGTCAAAATGGGATACACCTCCAAAGGTGGTTGAGAAGCTAAGATCCTGTGGGACTTCCAGATACAAACTGACAAACTGGTAATGGCCAACCAACCGGACATAGTAGTGGTGGACAAACAGAGGAAGAAGGCCGTAGTAATAGATGTAATAGATGTAGCAATCCCAAGCGATAGCAACATCAGGAAGATTGAACACGAGAAGCTTACCACCCTGTGATAATATCCTAAACAAAACAAACTTTGATAAGTGGGCCTTAAGTCACTGATCCTTTCATTTGTTTGATAAGACACCATATGTCAAGAGATTGGGGTGGGGGTAATCTTTCTCCTTTTTTACTCTTTTTGGAGAACTGATTTACCACTTTGCTGTTATTGATACTGAATACCTACTGTGTTGTGCACTATGAGTTCTGTGCTGGTACATCTAAGGTGGGATGTTTCTGTTAACCCTTACCTGTGCCATAAACAGGTCACAACTCTGGGGAGGTGATCATTCTCTAGTCTGGTTAATGGTCCTTACTGACAGCACTTAATGAAAATTAATGACCAGCTTTAGGACTTTGTGTGAACAAATAGGACAGCAACTATTTTTCCCTGTTTTAAATTCCAATCTTCAGAAACCAAGGTGAATTTAGTCAGATCTATACATAGATACAACTAGAAAGGGGCAACAGGAGTTTGAAGAATCTTATCAGCATGTTTGTAGTCTGTCCCAGTGTGTCCCTATGCAGAATAAACATTAAAAAATAAATCAAACCACCCTGTGATAATATCCTAAAGTCCAGGATGTATTTCTGACTAATTTGAGATCCTGGCCAGTCCTCTGATGAACTATCTTGGCAGTATTCTTGCTTCATCATCCATTCATTGGTTGGCCCAGCTGGCTGAGATGAGTAAGCTCCACCTGCTAGAAGATATCAGCCTTAGCCTTCAGCCTGTGACAATCTCATTAATGAGCATTAATTGGTATCTTGGAACGGTGTGAGCTCCACAACATGAATTGGATCTACAGCTGCTTAACCTGACTCGGTATCCAAGATTACATTACTGAATATACAGTATAAGTATTACTGCTTTTGAAACTATTTTATAGCCTTCACTGTACACAGGTCTCTTGCACATACTGTCAACTGACAGTCTGTACAGAAGTGATTGTGTATCCATTGTTATTAAGTTGCTCTTAAGCATGTTTGATTTTCATCATTGGAATTTGAATTGATATGGAAGAACTGATACAAGTAAGTCAAAATAAAATTGTAGTGGAGAAAACTGAAAATGGAAGAACACTGAGTTCATCTAGCTTCACCTTGCCACCTCCAAATGTACATTTTTACTCAGTGACCTTGTCTGTGTCAAAAGGATAACTGCTTGAAATGGATGTCTGTGTGAGTTTTGGTGATGCTATGCAGGAATGTGTGGGATTTGATTTTTGTATTAGGCCAGTATTAGGCTTGTTTTTCATTAAAGTTGCACATATTGATAGTCACGGGTTGCAGTTTTTTGGGGTTTGTTTCTAAATTGTGGATCCTTATTTTGGCTTGCTCCCGATCTCCTCTATCTCCACTAATATCTGTCTAATAAAGCAAAACTGCGTTTTGTCCTATTGCAGGATCCATCCACAACCTTGTACCCTCCACTTCTTTTTCTCCTTCCCTATACATTAATTGACATTAACAGTCAGTTATGTTAATGATGAATGCAGTTTTTTTAGCCAATTTGCTAAACTTTTTTAGCCAAATTGTTTCTTTTGGGCTTGTTTCCATAGACCACGCAGACCTCTTTGCCTGCTTCACATGCAAGATCTGGCAGTGCTACACCTAACGGTTAAAACTAACAAAAGTCTGTGCAGGTTGGTGGACAGTACAGTAATTAAAAGTGTGCACTATTTGTGAGATGTGCATCTTTGTACATTTCATAAATGCTTAGGTCTATTCCCAGTGTGATCAGACTTTGCCAAAAGTGGTAAGGATGCATATCAGCTTTGTGTTCCAGCTATTTCTGGATGAAAAATGTCACACTGATCATCAAAGAGGTGCACAACATTACAAATTTGTCCATATGGTTCACTTTAATACACACTTGTTGAGCTGTTGCTTTTGGGGAGTGATTCATCTACCAACATGTTACAGCAGGTTAAAAGCAACATCTTTTACTCCAAGGAGGATAATTTACTTTAAAGGTCCAATGCATACTTGATACAGGTTACCTTATGAGCAAACTAATATTTATTGTTACTTGGTTCCTCTTGAGAATACATTATGATCTCCTATCTGTCATGGCCCACATTTATCTAAGAAGCTGTTGTCTTGCACTTTTAATTATGATTGATTTTTGTGTTATGCATTTAAAACCCTGCAGTAGTGGTTTCACAATTTTACCAAACGTGCATATTGTTCAGCAAAGACTTTTTGATTTGCAAAGTCAGAAGAGTCTTGGGGAATGTGCTGAATTGGTGAAGTGGTAAATGTGCAATCAAATGTGTAACATTCAGCAAGACTGGGCCATTCACTCATACACAGTAGATGCAAACATGAGAGCATACACCGTATTTGAATGAACACACTCACTGTAGATACAGTGGCAAGAAAAAAGCAAGTGAACCCTTTGGCAAAACCTGCATGTACAGTGGAAATGTGTCAGATATGGTCATATCATAAGGTGGAATTATGAACAAACAATGTATTTTAACCAGTAGGACAAAAATCATTTGAACATTAGGTTAGAAAGAATATCTGAATGACTGGAATCCAGTCACTGAAATGCAATTAGAGATGTGGATTAAAGCTTAGAAAAACACACCTTATGAGTTTGAAGCTGGTGTGTGAATGATGCTGATATGAACCATGTGTGACAAAACAGTAAGCTCAGAAGGCTTACGATGAATTGTTAGAACTGTTGCCTTGCATAAAGCTGGAAAGAGTTACAAAGTAATCTCAGCATTCAGCAGTCCACAGTTTATAGACAGATAAACTCTCTGTAAATGGTCGCTACTCTCCCTAAAAGTGGCCGCCCAGCTAAGATGACTGCCAAGGCACAACAAAGAATGCTCAATGAGGTAAATAAATAAAAGAAGAAGAAGCCCAGAGTAACAGAGTAAAGACTTGCTAAATAAATTGTTGGTTAACATCTCTGTTTTGGAGTCTGTCATACACAAATCATAGTGAATGGTTGCATCGAGAACAGAGGACTGGAAGAAACTCACGCACTCTGACACTCCACAGCACCTCTGGGAAAATGTTTTGTAGACTGATGAAACTAAAGTTGAAATGTTTGGTGGGAACATGCAGCATTACATATGGTATAAAAAGGGCACTGCATCAACATAAAAACATCATCCCAACAGTGAAGTAAGGTGGAGGGACTGATTTGCTGCCTCTGAGCCTGGACAACTTGTCATCATTGAGGGGGAATGAATTCTGAAGTTTATCTAGGTAACTTACAGAATAATATCAGGGTGGCTGTGACCTGGACTATGACCTTTAGCATCAAAGTAAATCTACTACAGAATGACTTCAAACAAATAAATTCCATATCTTGGAATGACCTAGTGAGATCCCAGACCTTAACCATGACCTTAAGAAAGCTGTTCACACCAGATAGTGCAGGAATATGGCTGACCTGAAGCAATTCTGTGAGAAAGACTGGTCCACAATTCTCTCTCAACTTTGTGCAAGTCTGATCCGCATACAAAAAACCCTGGTTTGAGGTTATTGCTGCCAAACAAGGTTCAACCAGTTATTAATCTAAAGACTTGCCTTCCTTTTTTCACCATCACAAAAGATTATACTTGTTTGTTTTTAGCATATTGTGATGGTCTGTACCAGTGACTGAGATGAGATCAGCTCACATTTTATGACCAGTTAAGACAGAAACTAGGTAATTCCAAAACACAGGCATAGTTTTTTGTCACTGTATTGCTGTAAGCAGCATGTAAGGTGTTGAGGTGAATATGTCTGTGTGCATTCAAATGTATGTACATTATATTTTGTTTAATTGTGTGACACAGCCTGTACAGTAGAATTGGTGTGTTTCGGATATAACAGATATTTATGTGTGTCTGCTTTGTTCTTCTGCTATGCCATATAGGCATAGCAGAAGATATTGGCAGTCAGTGCTTGCATGAGGCATCTGAAACCATTGCAATTTATAGACCTAGTTCCTGCTGGTACAGCCTGGCTGTCAGAATCATCAGTGTGTGCACACAAACACCGGTTCTTCTGGAGGCAAAGGAGATTGATAGAGAGCAGAAGCACCACACCTTCCAAAAAGAAAAGGAGGGAAAAACTGAACCTTTCCCTGTCTGTTTCTCTCTGCCTATCCTTTTCTCTTTCTCTGGGTAATTCTGTTTCCCCTGCCTCTCCCACCCTTCTATACTTCATGCCATTCAGAGATTATCTTGTTTTCCTCTTCTTCCACAGCTGCAAACCCCATCAAACTAGGATTTGTGAGGAAAGCTGTCATTCAAAACCTTTCAGCTGTGTCTTTACAAATAATATATTGCATTAAAGCAAAATAGCTGAGGTTATTTTGTGCATCTAGCATGGACATAATCTATTTATTCAAACAATAGCAGTACTTGAGACAGAATTTTGAGTTGCAAGATTTTTTGCATCAGTACGTGTCCATACTTCTGTCAAACTATTGATTTATTATGACAGACTTGTATCAGTTGATTATGTTTTTACCAGTACTTCTGATTTTTGACCATCATTCTTTTATTGTCAGCTAACCCTGTCAATGTGCATTACTGGGCACATAGAATCTGTTCTTTGACATTTAGAAATCGAATGATTCAATTGGCTACCCTGAACATGACAAAGCCTTATGCAGACAGAGGATGGAGGTTCAGATCTTAAAGCTATCAAGAACTACTGGTAAAACCACAGTGGGTCCTCTGGTGGTCTGATCTAACATACCTGTTTGTATCAAGCTACACTGTCAATAGCAAACAGTGATTTGATCTCTGCCTCTGGGTACTGTGATAATTGCATGGCTAGAACATCAATGAGGATTTACTGGTCTTCGCTCCACAGTGCACAATGAGCCTGTCTTTAATCTTTGTGAGGTAAGAGTCTTCGACTTGTTAGCAACGTGTGAAAAACCCCATCATTTCTTTATGCTTGACTAGTCATTAGTGGAAATAAGCATGAGCAGGGGTGGAATGAGTGTGGATGCTATGGGAAAAATGTGAAAAGTGGACAGTGCTTACAATGTACAGATATGTAATGACAACAAATGAGCCACACGTGATCATGAGAGGTTAAGGAGAAGGTAGTCCACTGATTAGGGAGGAAAAACCAGTGATAGTGCTGAAAAAAGCAAACTCATTAGCTGAAATTTGAAACTGATTTTCATTATGTGTGGCTCATCCTGTTGTCTTTTTGAGATTTCAAAGTAAATTATTCAAATATAAATAAAGATGACTAATAATCAAACAGACATGACGTGTGATAATCAGTAGAATCAGTAGTGTAGGGTACTCATGTTAGTGAGCATGGTGTAGGGGTGTTGGATGGTTCATAAAACAAAAGAAACAACTACAAAATAACAACAACCAGGTCCTGCAGAGAGACAGCAGAGAGCCAATCGCACACATGCTGGTACTTATTAGATGGGGAGCACCCAACTAACAATCAGCTACTTGATCTCAGGTAAAACTGTTAGGTGTTCGGCTGTCAATAACATCAGCTGTCCAAACACAGCATGGCAATAAAGATTGCCACAACACTAACACTGAGACTGTCTTCTTGTAAAAAAAAACAATCTCCATATGTGCTAGCAGGATATTATGACCAACACTAATGTGTTACAGTGAGGCTATGTCTAGCATAATAAATATGACATGAACAAAAGAGGATGTTAAGAGATGTGTGTCCATGTTAGGAGGCTGATGAGGGGTCAGAAAATTGGTCACAGGAAAATGGTGTGATCGACATATGCTTTTTTTTTTTTACTATAACAATGGAAATGAAGTCTGCTGTTACAAAGGAATTTTTACTCCTAAACCTAACTCAGTGGTGTTTGTGTCTCAGCCTAATGCACCTGAAACTGTCACTGAAATGAAGACTTTCCATTTTGGCATTCTTAATATTGTTTTGTTTTATAGCCTCCGGCATCAGTGTTTTGCTTCACTCTCCCCACTCTCACCAGTGTTAACAGACAGGCCGTTATCGTTAGTGAAAAAGCTTTGATAAATCCAGACTTCCTCACATCACATGGCATACACAGAGTTAGTAACTACAGTACTTGTTTCACATAGTGAACCTCTAATGGTTAAAGAGGAAGACTTTCCCTCGGGGGTTGATGGACACCAAAGCAGAACTAAGAGGAGAGTGAATAGTGGACTTGCATTCAACAGAGCAAATGTTGGTCTGTGCCTGCTTAATGTGTAAACTAGACGGCACTCAGAGAGCACAAACCCCGTCCAAGGCAGCTCATTTTCCCCATACTGCCATTCTACCTAAAAACAATATTCCCATGATAGATTGACCCTCATAATATCATTCCTTGACCATAAAAATCTAACTATAACATTTGAAATCAAAATGATATAGTTATTAGTTTGAAAATTATTCAAGATAGATCAAACTTGTTTACCTGCTACTGAACCATCAGTTCCAGCTACAATTTGATCTTAGTTGCAAGTCTGTAGTTTTATGTTGTCTTACAGTAGTAACCTTTCCTTGAGCCCTATAAATTTGAACATTCTGGATCAGCAGATCTGGAATATTACTTTGTTCCAGATCAGACTTTGATGTGTGGTAGATTTTATGGGGATGTTATAGTTCAATTTTTGTTCAAGCATTCTAGTCATTTTGTATGGTGGTCAAAGCAAAAATATTGACATTTGCTCAATCTCATTAAGTTGAGGAATCTTTAAATAAAAAAAAATTAATGGTTTGTTCTCTGGGTCCCATACCCTACCTCTTCAAGACATTTTCATTTAAATCCGTTTATTACTTTTTCAGTTATGCAGTGAATAAACAAATCAACAAAGGCCAGTAAAGACATAACCTCCTTGGTGGAAGTAATAAGCTACACATTTATTACACCAGGTGATAGTAAAATGTGATGATATCTGAGTGTTTTAACAGCTTGTTTGAAAGAGGTTGCAAGTTTAAGGTAAAAATAAGGTTTAGGGCTTGGTTAAGGTTGAAGTAGCCTCTGAGGAATGAATGTAAGTCAACAAATTGTCCTCTAAAAATGCTTAAATGAGGGTGTTTGTGTTGATGTGTGCATCTATATGCATTCAAATTTAGGTCACAGAAGCCAGTACGTTATGCCCTTGGCCTAGGCGTGTGAACGCCGAGGTCTGAGGAAGGTGACTCCCACAGTGTGTAATTAAACAGCAAACTGCCTCACTAAACATGGACGCTGCCCTACTGAGTACCGTCTTGCTCTGGCATCTGTGCCTGACAATGGACTGGCTTCCTTCTCCCATTTTTCATGGTACTCATCACACTGTGAAAAAAGTCAGCAAGCCAACCACGGAAAATGACATGCACCGTGCCATCAGTCTGACAGGTTATAAGTCAGGAACTCTGGAAAACACAAAAAAAAGTTTGTTTCACCTGAAATAGCACATCTCAAAGTGTCTCATTATACTATATCTCACACAATACAAAGGTGCCGGTTATTAGATAGCAGCAAAGAGCACACTTTGAAGATGAGGTTTATGTACTGTTTAGGAAAAATGTCATGAAATGTCAAAGACAAGAGCACTAAAAGAGGACGTTGTCTTAGCTCTTATACCTTATATTATCCCAAGTAAATGTCATCAGATGACTGATGTCTAGAAATCTGGATAAACCACATTATTTACACCACAAATTTAAGTGTGAATTTAAGTTTGAATATTAATGCATATTTTGTTTTCCTATATCAGAGGTCCTGGAGAGCAGTTGTTTTTGTTAGAGCTGTATTTTGCCTCCTTTAGTTGTCATCAGTTTGCATAAAGTAATTTGTAGATAGATAGATAGGAATACAATATCAAAGCCATTTAGTAAAGCCCGAGCAATCCTGCATTCATTGATGGATAATTAATCTCTTCTTTGAAACTGAGCCCAGAATCAGAGGTGCTATATGTCAGATACTAGAAGCACATGGTGCACATTTAGATACAACAAAAAGGCCATATTGCAAGTTCAGAATCAAATACCCTCGTGCTGAGCTACAAGTAATGAAACCTTATATTTGTGTGGGTTTGAAAATGATTCTGTGCATTGGTGTTTAACCACGGTCACCCGTATGAAATAGCCTGAGACCATCTGCGATTTATGATTCGCTCCCAGCCTCTGGCAAGCCAGGCTGAATAATTTACATTGTGCTGAGGCCTACGTGCCCAGAATGTCTAATGCCAAAAATAGACAAATGAGCGGAGCGAGCGGAATGAGGGGATGGAGTCAGACGAGCTACCACTACTATTGGAATGTGGCACAAAATGGGTGTGTCGAGGGGAAGGGAGTTGGTAGCGTGCTGAGTAATTGGCCAAACATGCTGAGTCACAGCGAAGGGCTCTTCAAAGCCTTGCTAATCTGCGTGTCTCCAGTGTGTCACCATGACACTATAAACACTATGTGCAGGAATCTCGTTCCCCATCCTCTTCAGCACTAGAAAGAGCTGCTCCCTCTGAGTCTGTGATCCACAATTCAACAATAAAGTTGTTGGAAGGGATGAAATCTGTATTTTTTTCTCCAACTGTCAAATATTATACTATATGCTACCATTCAGCTGAGATGAAAGGCAGAAATGTGAAACATCAAACAAACAAATGAACTTGCAGTACACAAGCCACAGAAGAACAAATGTAGATGAAACAGAGCTACAAAAAGTGAATATGTTTTGGACTTTTCAGGTAATCTACGGAGGTGCGCATTTGTTTGTGCGCAGAAAAAAGTGTGTGCTTCTCTCCCTATGCCTCCTGGCTATAACCTTGGATGGCTCTGACTCTCACAGGTGAATACACATTAACAAAAGAGTATCCCCACAGCTCACAGCCCTCCCACAGGCCCCCAAAAACTGCAGGATGGGGAGAAACCAAAAATGTAACAATGACCCTATTAGAGCATGTGTTCATTTAGCAAAGGTCACAAGTAAAAGATTTATTAACATTGCTCGAATTACAGAAAACAATGAGACCCAGTATAATAACGACTGGATGATACTGCCTCCACAATAACACAAAATACTATTTCTCACTAACAGCATAAAATGTGTCCTTGAAGACGCTTTTCTTTTGTCTTTGAACACAAAAGTAGGCAGGCAAACAGCGATCGCATTCACTGATAATCTTCAGCTTGTGCCAGTCAGCCAGCCTAATCACATTGGGGATTTAATGAAAGTGCAGGACCACAGGCAGCACAAAGTTAAACTGAAGCAGATAAGAAACTCCAGTGGCCTGTAATTGGACCCCATTGATCTGCTGGGTTTATAGATCCGTATCATCTCGCATTATGTAAATTTGTTCGTTTTGCAAGAGCGTCAGTGGACATCCCTTGTGTCTTTACTTTTGACCCCATATGTTTGTAACAGGTTCAGTTGTATAAAAGAAATAAAGGAAACAATGTAAGACCAGATTTCCTGGTATTCTTTCTATATGATAATGCAAATAAGATTATATCACAGTTATGCAAGCTTCTTATGCTTTCTACATCCATCCAACCATTATCTATGCTGCTTATCCTAAACAGGGTTGTGAGGGGGCTGGAGCCAATCCCAGCTGACACTTATGTTTTCTTTTAACCATAAATAAAATCTAAATAATTAGTGTCTAACTAAACTGGAGACAGTCTGCCTACCCATGTTCTACCCATGTGATTTTATGTCCACAGAGACCCCATGAGCAGTTGACAGATGGCAGGGCACTGCTATACACAGATGCCCACCTCTTATCTCTCAATTCTTTGCCAAGACAAAACACATGAAACAGACATGGAATCAAGTGGCTGGCCGAACAAAATCTGGGGAGAAACACTAAGGGAAGAAATATACACTCTTACACTACAAATATATATTGTGTCTAATCAGCAAAATATAATATTTTCAGTGCTATCATGTCTGGCACAAAAACAGTTATTTTCTGTGTTCAGGAATGTGTTGTCCTATTTATGTCAATGGTTATACAACAACTGCAATAAAAAGATTCAAAACTACAAATCACATGCTTTACATTTTGAGCACTTTGCAGTGCACACTGTTCAGTTTCAGAAATTACTGCATAGATAGGGGGAGTAAATGCAGGAAGTACAGGCTTTAGTAATTTACAATACAGTCCCACAGTTCCATCACTGGCTACACCTCCCTAGTTATTTATGATGCCATCCATTAATGTAAATCTGCTACAGACTGAAAGAAAAACCTGACCTGATACCAACATGAGTAGTAGTGCATGAGATGAAAAGTTCAATTATCCATAGTAGTTGCTGAATTATAAGCAATTTGCTTTACAGTAGGTGGAGGGGAACAACACATAGAATGTGAAACTTGTTTCTAACAGATTAGTTGCTTTCTATGGGTTCTTGTGGGTTCTGGTGTGGAAGGCAATGAGGATGTGGACATACTGGCCAAATAGTCACTAAAATACATACAACTGATATCCTGGTTTGATTAAGTAAAAAGAAATTCAGTGGGTAGTACTGTCTCCTCACAGCAAAAAGGTTCTGGGTTTGAACTACCTGGCCTATCTGTGTGGACTTTGTATGTACTCCCTGTATCTGCGTGGGCTTGCTCCTGGTAGCCCTCCCACAGTCCAGAAACATGCAGGGTAGGTTGACTGGTGACTCTAAATTACCCATAGGTGTAAATGTGAGTGTGAATGGTTGTTTCTGTGTGTGTGTGTGTGTGAATCTGTATGTGTGTTTCCTCCAAAATATTATAACCTGAGGGCCGGGTAATCCATCACACTCGTGTCAAGTATAATACATGACACATTTCACTGGAGGAAACATTGTCACATTAGTCAGCACAGATCACTGCAGTACTTCATCTTGGTAAACCTCTGTGGTTGCTACAAAGGGCCACACAGCTGCCAATTAATAATGGCTGAAGAATGAGCCAGAGCTGTGAACTTTTTATACTGCATCAGGCACAGGACTATGAGGTACAGGTCTGTATATGCATGAGAAGTTGGAATTATGTGAGATCAATATTGTGTCTGCCCTGTGATAGGCTGGCAACCTGTTCAGGGTGTACCCCGCCTGTCACCCCATTGTTAGCTCAGAATGGCTCCAGCCTCCTTGTGACCCTTAACAGGAAAAGTGGCATATACTGTATGATGGATGTATGGAAGGGAGTCTCCACTGGAGTAACTGGGCACCTTATAATTATTTAAATGTAAATTATTTAATTGTTCATTATTTTACTTTTGTTACTTATCCCAGCTCTGTCAACAACTCCAAATCCTCCACACCCACACTTGATACTATATATATTTTGCTTGTGCAGAAAAAGACACAAGACAGTTTTTTTTTTAGCTAAACAACCAGACTGTGCCTTGGAGGTTTTAATCTTAATTGTGGGGACTACACACATTGTGTTTTGGAACAACTAAAAGACTCGTTCTACAGGACCAGTGAAAGTGTAGTTGTTCATAACATTGGAAGTATGTCAGGCAAGTAGGCTGGTACAAGACCATGGCATTCTTTAAAAACTCATAAAATAAAATTAATATGCAAACTGACAGGCAACCAATGTAATGACTTTAAAACTAGTGTAACATTGTCTTTCCTTCTGATTCTGGTCAGCACTCATTCATCAGAGTTCTGAATCAACCAGATAAAAAATCATTATTACAGTTCAGTTTACTGGATATCCTGTAAAGGCATCTATTAGTCTCTGACTTTAGTTTAGTGATATTTTTTGAGATGACACAAAGCAGAGTTGGTGACAAACTCCACATAAGCACTAAAGTTCAGCTTGGAGTTAAATATGCTATCAAGGTTTGTGGTTTGTTTGCTTGGGGTAAGTCCCAGAGAATTTAATATGGTGGCCTTAAGCCTTAGAACCTCAAACTCAAATTTCAGGTGACCTGTAAAACATTGCTATCAAACACGCATCTAAAAATGGCATCATTTGGTCCTGTGTGATCAGAAGACACAGCCACAGGAAGCTGAATATCATCAGCATAGCTATAAAAAGTAAGTAATCTCAATGATGATGTTGATTTTATGGTATACTGTATGAACATTAAGTACTATTATATATTAGGGTTGGTAAGTGTGTCTGTCACAAGAAAGGTGAATGACACTGCCATGTCTTCTTAACATTAATTCTGTTCTGATAAATTAGCAATTTATCATGATAATAGTCCAGTGTATTTAGTGATGCATTCACTATCACAGCATCAGTTATCTATTTCCAGACACCTCTAAAATAGATCCTGATACTCTGCAACACTATCTCAACATTCAGCATCTTAGAGAGCCTCAGTATATACTCCTATGCAATTTGGGTGATGACTTTACTTCTGGATTCAGTTCAACAAGCAGGGGCCATTCTGCTGATGGTGCTGAAACAATTAATACCCTGTGAAGTTATGGAGATCCAAACAGTGCCAGCCCACTGGCTACAGCAACGATTTCTCTTCTCAAGAAATATAATAGCATAGGTTACTCTCACCATTTTACACCGCAAATGAACTCCACCTGATTGTTTGTGTAAGTGTGTCAGATAGCATTCAAAATATGCAAGCTAAAAAAAAAAAGCCAAAACACCCTTCCCTGGTTGGAATTGTATTTGTTGCTCAGCAACATTCACATGTTGTACAAACTTTCAGGTTGCACATGTTTAGGCCTCCAGTGATTTAAACAGCACTACTGTCTGAGCTCTGTCAGTACCTATTGTTAGATCAAATGAAACTAAAATTATGCATATGCTTGCAAAGATGCATCATATATACTCTGAATATAAAACATTATGGAGTGAAACAGAGATACAATGATACAGAAATTGCAGTAATACAC
>NW_018127930.1:3616930-3619194 GCF_001952655.1 Monopterus albus
TATATATACACATACATGTGTGAATTAATACTGGAAATATTATAGCATACATTATAAATCTAATATGTTATCTAAGCTACTGGGAACCAAACAGGTGTATGGGCATGTCTATACCTCTTACTGTCTCTAACAAAGTAGCATTCTGATAAATAATATCTATATATGATTTTGCTATATATATTACATTTTGTTGTGATTTTGAGAAAATAATTCAGATTCTGTATAAAATAATAATATGAATGTAAAATAGATAAAAAAAAGGATGAACATGTCATTGTGGTTTGATAACTGAACTATATGGTTAAATGTGTGGTCCATGTGTTCTGTCTAAGTGACTCTGACAACAGAAGATATTTTCAGGCTATCTCCAGGGTGACAGACAACTCTGTTCTGTCCTTCCCATGTTCACATTAGACTAGGACTTGTTCTCTCTAGTATTCTTTTCTTTTTCCATTTCCTCTGATCCTAAGCCTGACAGAATCATCTTAACCTGCCTCAAGGCAATTTTCAACCTGACACTGAGTTTCTCGAGTTCACCTATGACTGTGAATCATTGAGCTAATATCAAGGGACATCTTATATGTTGAAAACTAAGCCAGGTGAAAATAAAACTTTTCTTGTTCACCTTTTTTTTTCTTTTTTCTGAAAAAAAAAAATGTTTTGGTACAAAAAATGTCATAATGCCAAGGTTGCCACAGCAGATGTGGTAGTTGTAAATCTCTGTTTTGCCGGTTGCTTCCATTAACCTTTACCCCAAGCTGAGTTCCAATCTGGAGGGCTGTGTTGCACACAGTGCAGCTCAGGTTGGGGCTGAAGTGTTTGGCCTTGGATGCACATGATACCAGACAAATGTAAAGTGCTTGAAACATGCTAAACAATGCAGGCAAAGCACTTGTGTTTGTACTGATGGCAGATGGGAGGATAAGAATTGCAATAGATTTCTAGTTCCTATTTGATTTTTAAATAATTTTTAAAATTGTTACATTTATTTATTTAGTATATTTATGCCATGTGAACAATCTTAAATTGTTTTCATTTTTACTGTTCACATTTGTTCTGCCTTATTATCAGCTTGACAGTCATCTGTAAAGCACTTTGAGTTTGATTGATGAAGTTAAGAAGCACATTTGGTCACAGCCGTATAGCAATGATTAGCTGAGCACACATAGCAGGAGCTGCAGGGAATTAACTCCTGTGTTAGATTTAAAAAAAAGCTTCGGGGAAAGATTTTGGTTTCTTTAGCCCTACTTTCCTTGGTGCAAAGCGTAAGTTTATTTGTGTTTTATTTAGCAAGGGTTTCAAAAATGTATTGCTGAATAAAACCAAAGGTATTCAGATGCAGTAATGCAGTAAATGTAAAAGTACTTTGATGGAAGACTACACTTTTAATAGTTATAAAAGGAAAAAGTTTATTGAGAAATTTACTCAAGTAAAAGTGAGGAATTGTTAGTTGCAGTACGTATCCAAAGGCAGTCATTGAAGGAAATATCAAACTGGGAGGCATTTTAGTAAGTCTGACCATTTTAACTGGAAGCTTATACTACATGTTGTAATGGAAAATAAACACAAATGTAGCAGTGCTCTGAAGTTTAATGGAGTTGACATATACCAAAGGATGCACCCAATAATGTACCAGTGCCTCTGCCATTAGGCATGTCACAAATAAATCATACATTTGCTTCATAAATTGTTTACATTTTTTTTTTATCAAAGAATTTGATATACCTAAAACCTAATCACAGAGAAAATGGGAATACAATCAGCTAAATTTACATCTGTAAGAAAGGGGGTAACACAGATTAGTAAAATTTGGCTGCCTATTTCTTGTTTAAATGCACCCAAGTTTTACCAGTCAGAGGGCGGCTGCAGTCCATTAAGTACCGTTGTATTTGTAATATGAGATATTAAGCACAGTTGTTTTCATGCCTTCTGGTTCAGTTGTTTCTCATAGTCTGTTTGCACAATAACAGTGAATCACTACCTGGACACTTCAGAAATCGTTCCACTTGTGTTCAGTGGCTGAAGCGTATTCTTTCAGCACCTTGGAGAGCGCCATGCAGTGTTTCTAATGGCCTCATAATGAACCTCACTGGCACTTATACTGTCAGTTCATGCTACTGGTAAGAGCCTTTAAAACATAATGCATTCCCTAGATTCAAACTTACGGCAAAACTTCAAGCCAAACTGATCCTTTGCTGTAGCCTTAAAACTCATTCTCACCTTAAAGCGAAAATGAAGTGTGTATGTGTGTGTGTGTGTATATA
>NW_018127930.1:3619471-3621190 GCF_001952655.1 Monopterus albus
TATATATATATATAGAGAGAGAGAGAGAGAGAGAGAGAGAGAGAGAGAGAGATAAAGATATATATTAATCATGCACTGTGATGATCCATTCCGTTTTCGTTTTCGTCTAGCTTTACTTAAAATTGTGCCACCATAACATTCAACTCATGATGCACCCTTGGACATGCTCATGGGTCGCAATCTCACCAGAAGAGGGCATTCTGATTCTCCCTGACAAAGTTGCTTTGACATGCAGACGTTATTAACAAAAGCGTCACGCTGTATTTCAAACCGATCAAGAACGGCACCAAATGAAACATTTGGATAGAAAAGGTGGATATCTGGATATGTGACTATCCCGCGAGACAAGTCAGCGTTTGAAAGCGACTTGTGGATAACCTTCCCCTTACTTTCCTCTGTGCGCTATGCGCGGATCAGACTGAGCATCCTGTAGAACGGAGAAGCCGAGTTTTTCTTGGGAGAGGAATCTAACGGCTGTTTGACTCCTTTGGAAAATTACGCCGTTTTTTCTCCATCATGCCCACGTATTTGTGAAGATTTGTGACAGGAATTTTGCGGAATCTCTATGCGCATTAAAGACTGGCATGAATTACTTGGATGTAGCTTCGTTATCTTCTGCGGATACTGCAGTACTCTTTTTGGCTGTAACTTGAAAAAAGAGAGCGACTCCATAACCGCGAAGACATGGGCAGGGAGTTCTGAAACCGGATTTCCCCCTTTTAATCTGGAGTTGGTAGTAAATGACATTCGCCTCGGTACCTTTGTACGGTTATAGTGGCAGACCTACACCGGATAGCACATTCAGGTCCGGGAGAGTAAAGGGCAGGTGCGCTTTAGGTTCAGCGACTGCGCGGAGAGAAAGGACTAGTGGATTAGGACGGTACCTGTCTGTGAAGTGCGCGTCATGCGGACTCAGATGTCGCGCACCAAAAGCCATTAAAACCTGTGGGCAGGAGCTGACATATAAGCGGATATGGGTAAGTTCTGGTTATGTTACCATCTTTATGATAGGGTGGGTTGTTGCAAAATATACTCCAGTTATCTTCCTGTCACATAATACCCAACAAAATGCCTTGACTCTTCCGAGCAAAATCTGGTCTGAATCAGATGTACGCATCAAAAATGGTCGCTTTTCAATTGCACTATTGTGACATCTAATAATAGCTTGGGTATTTTTTTGTTAAGTGGTTCGGTAAGCTTGAGGAATGTGGCTGAAACCTCTGCTGTAGACTATTAATGGTAGAGCTGCAGTGTGTTTTTCCTCCATTTCCTGGTGGTGTGGTTTATTTGACAGTAAGATACTTATTTTGTAAGACTGCATGCTTAAAGATTTGGTCCAAAAATCACAAGCAAAGCAAATAAGCCTGTTTGTCTAAGTAAGGACCATCCCTTTTTCTCTTGACTAGTTAGAGTGCCTGGCTCAGTGACATGGACTGGAATGCTAATCTGCAAATGTTGGAAGCCAGTCAACTTTATAAAGCGTGGCCCTGCATAATCATTGATTGTTCTCCATCTGTACGCACGATATATTGTCCGGTTTCAACCCAGTATTAACGCCTCCACCAAACTCTTGAGGGTTGAAGGCACCGGTCGTGCAGGTTTTGCTTAGTAGACTGATTCTTATTCAATAAAGCTGTCGCATTCTGCACCTGCTATCAAGAGAGACTCTAAATGTAGCATAAAAATGTGCGTCCATGTATCACCTCTCTCTCTCTCTCT
>NW_018127930.1:3621394-3623828 GCF_001952655.1 Monopterus albus
GTGTGTGTGTGTGTGTGTGTGTGTGTGTGTGTGTGTGTGTGTGTGTGTGTGTGTGTGTGCGTGAATATCGACCGTACCACTCTCCCTCAGTTATGCGTGATTATATCTCTGTGCTTTCTCCTGTTTTCTCATCTTATTCTCAGTTTTTGATCACGAGAATTTACAATCTGCGCTGTTTATCTTACACTTGCGCACACTCATAATCCACACCCCATTACCTTCTTAGCCCATCTTTTACTCTGTCCCTCTCTAGACATGCAGCTGTTACTCATCTTGTGTTTCGCCCCTTTCCCAAAAACATTCCAAATCACAACCTTTTGTCTTATCTTCATTTTTTGATATTATTGTCCGAGGTATCCTAATCACCCCAGTCATTCATAACTAGTAAACAGATGGCCAAGTTCACTGGTGATGCTGTGCCATTAATTGTGAGGCTGCATGATATATCGACCCACGGTAGGTTTCTGCAACACATCAATATAAGCTACAACAGCACACAAAACCGTACAGTACAGGATGGAGGAGCTCAGACAGAATTTATGTGTACTGCAAAGCAGACATATATGGTTAATCATAAAAAGTCAGTTTTATTGGCAGTTCCTTTATTTACTATCAGGACACTGAAAATCCTATATACTTCAGGTGCAGTGATTTTAACTGAGACACACATGCAGCTACACATATGTACCTATGAAACACATTTGTGTCCAGGGGCACAACGCAGCCCAAAATGGCAACTTTTGTTAACCATACAGCTTCATGCTGCTGCCCACAATTATTCGATGATTACATGGCACCATAGTCTCACTTATCTATCAGTGTAGCTCACTGTGATGCTCATCATGAACAGCATGCAATGCACTTATGTTTCATGGACCATATCATTAGAGATCTATTTTGCAGAAAGAGAACACTAAGGACAGTAAAAAGCCACAACCAGAGATGCAGTTGCAGAGCTTACTGTATATTTAGGGACTACAATGACTTTTCACACAACCTCCCTTCAAGAATGTGAGGCCACAAATAAGACAAAATAGATGCAATGTTACTCATGTTAAAACATTCCCATGGCCTATCTGAAAGTGCAGCATAGCACAATATAGACAACAGATCAAGACTCAAGATTTTTATTTACCATTTATGCATAAACAGGCAGTCTAGGCATATAGGAATTCTTGTGCAGCTCTCTTGGAGTCAGGTAAAGAGTTAAAAGCCAGAAAAGAATATCTAGTCTGAAAATAAAGTTACATAAGAGTGACATAGCATAAAAATGCATTCAAGATAAAAACACAATACAAAAAAATAAGATAATAGATAATGAATGAGATGGTGAACTTCAAATATTGCACATAGTATTTCACATAGTGGAGTTGGATATGGTATTTCACTTAGTTAGACAGTAAGGGGTTATTGCACATGTTTCTTAGATGACTTCCTGCTGGCCCTACAATGTCCGGCATGCACCATTTTTGAAATGTCAGATAAAGCAGATGAAAAAAAGGAATAAACAGCCCCTTTGAGGGCAAAATCTGGACATTTGCTATTTACATTGACTTATTTTCAACATTAAAAAGCAAAATAAAACAAGCAAAAAACTTAAATGCTTGTGCAGCACTTGGAATCAAACATCAATTATCTACAGTATAACTGTTTATATTGTTCAGGACTGCAGGTGCTGGTTGAAGCTACAAGCTGAATATATTGTACACTGTAAAGGTGCACCCACTGTAGTTCAGTCTGACATGTTAAGAGGAATGTTCAAAGCTTCAACTGGGGGTTGGGGGGTGTTACTGATGGTAGAGTTTCCCAGCATGCACGCTTTACCTTAGCTATGACTTAAACCTAATCCTAACCACAACACTAAAACCAACAGTTCATACACAACCATTACATGTGAAGATATAACCCATTTTACATTAAACATAAGTACCTAGAACAGAATTTCCATAAGGAATAATGGTAAACAAGAAGAAAGTCATCTGTTGTGTTGCTACTGTAATAACAATGAAAAGTTCTGTAATGAGATGAGAATAGTTTTGGCATGGCCAGAGGTTTGCTCCACACTGGTTATTCTCCATCACTCTACAGTTATGGAACTGTTGCCGCCAGGGATACCAGGGGCCTACTTCAAGAAGGCGGTTTAACAAACTCAGAGTTCAAACCTGAACTCTGAGTTGACTTACCCAGAGTTGGAAAACTCTGAGTTTTCGGTTTCAGAATAGCTGAAAAGAGTTGGTTTAATCAACTCTGAGTAGTTTGACTCAAAGTTAGGCGCGTGCCACGCGACTATAAAAACCCCTGAACAATGGAGTGAAGAAATTACGAGTCACCATGGCAACAGGACCAAGCCAAAATAGGTCTGCGTTTTTCCCTGACAGAAATGGATGTGCTACTACAAGCATATAGTGACTACGAGCCCATATTTCGTAAAAAA
>NW_018127930.1:3626815-3635910 GCF_001952655.1 Monopterus albus
GGGTTAACAAACTCTGAGTTTCGACAAAACCGCCTTCTTGAAATAGGCCCCAGGACTCAGACAAGGACCAAAAGCAAAACAGTCAATATGTATATTCTGTATATGTGTTTGTGTGTTCATGACAATACTCCCTACAAAGCTTTTCTATATTGTATCTAATCAGTGTTACAAATACAAAATGGATACACCAGGATATATGAGGTTTTCTGGTCACTGTTGAAATGGGGATAATTTGGCTACCTTTGCTGTCATCTGAAAGGTAATTGGAGACTAATAGGGTGGCTTAGTCTGGTCTGGGGACGTTCTGCCCTATGTGTTAGAGTTCTATCCAGCCTTTGTGTGCAGTCAAGGCTGAGGCTGGTAGCAGTTTTGTCAATGACAAGCAGCAAATAGCAATGAGCCACTTGTGTGCACTCAAAGTGCACCAGTTAGTGAGTCCATTTGCCAAGTTATTAAGCTACATTTGGTTTTATTTTAGGTCAGCAGTAAAGTGCACTTATTCTCTTTGTGTTAGGGTTGAGAGGCAGAAATAGCTATCTTCTCATGCTGAGGACAGCAGGACTGTCTGCAACATAACTAAGCATTACATGCATGCCTTTAGACAAGCATTCACTTTGACTTATCCATCTATATTAGATTTAGACTGATAACTTCAGAGTAACAGTGAAAAATGAGGAGACAAGATCTATATATTATCATACCAAACAATAAAAAAAGCAAGAAAAATGTTCATCCTAAAATTTATTTTGAAAGCAAGAAAGCAAGTAAGCAGTTGGTAAGTGAAAACTGAAATCAGCATGGAAAGATAAAGGGCTGAGGAGATGGTTTTGACCACATGTACAATAACAGACTTCATATTATAAAAGACCATGGTGGCTGCAGGGTCCAAGGACATGCATAATTAGCTTTCTTTTCAAAAGGATAAAGAACTACATGGAAATTGTTCATTTAAGTATATACAGCAGACAAACAGTAATGGTGAGAGGTATGTCAGTTATGTAACAGTTAATAGAGACCTGAATCCCATGAGTGACACCTCAGTGGGTGACTTGTACTCCTTTGTGAATAAGATTAGAGGAGTAGTGTGGAAGGAGATGGCTTACAGAGGCATTAGTGCACAGAACGCTCATTAAACCACATACAGTGTCAGCAAGGGGAGAGATGTCTTGAAAGACAAGCTCAATCTGAAAGAGATGGGAGAGTCACATCTAAGAAAGCATAGCCTGTTATGCACACGAGAAAAAAAAGCAATAGGGGGTGTCTATATCCTCCTGAGATAAGTGTCAAACATAAAATTTAGAAAACATTTGCATTTATGTTCAACAGCCCACACATTCATCTCCCCAGTCAGAAGATTTGTTTGTTAAAATTAATTAGTATTAATTTGCATTGTTCTATATCAGTCTTTTTTTGCAAGCCTCTGAGAGACAGTTATTGGCAAATAAGTTAAAGTTACATTCATATCTCTGAAAAAACAAACTCGCTGCTTGTGATCATCATCTTTCCATCTTCTGTATTTACTGTACAGTATGTGAAGTTATCACAACTGTGGGATAAGAGATGAAGACATGATTTATATATCAGCTTGTATAGTCAATGCTAAGCAAAACTTAAGAGTTCTATGATTCCATTCATCTGAAAGGAATGATGAGAGGTTTCTCTGAAAACAAATAGTAAGTGTGTCTCCCTCTCTCTGTCATGCTGTTAGATATACACACACATACAATACCCATATGGGATTGGCAGATGCTTGGCAAGGAGTAAAATAGCTATGTCAGATAGCATATGCTGTTTGATGCCTCTCAGGCACACAATGTCAGGGAATTATTTCTGACAAATCCTGCACGGATTACAGAAAATATTAGAAAATTGAAAGCATGCTCACTGTCTCAACTATGCCACAAGTATCTCTACAATCTGCGGATTCTGTGTTGGTTCAGTTTCATCACCAGTGTAACACGTCTACATTTAACACCTTCATTGTAATGATCTTGGTGAGGATGGTGCCTGACACCTAAACATCTTTTGTAAGCTAATTAAAGTATGGACTATTTCTATCCTGAAATATTAATCTTATCTCAATATGATAATGGTAATAAACTCCATAGTTGGTGATATTGCCTTGACGAACACACATAAGTAGTGAATACCCACCCCCCATACCACTTCCTCAAGGGAAAATCAATGTATCTTAATGACAGATCATTAGTGGCTATGTAAAGGGGAACAATTTTAATGGAAACAACTCTGTCTCACCTCAGAACAAGGAGCAATATTAGGAAGCTATTGGGCACATTTGTTCACTCCTAAAAATGTAATTTATATAAAAAGCTCATACTCACACAAAATTAAGTAGTTTATATCATAAATATGTTGTCATTCTCCACAGACAGATTTGATATTCCGGTAGTTGTTTTCTGTAGCAAAATGTGTAAATGGTTACAATGATTTTTTATTATTATTATTAATATTACCTGAGAAAGCAGAAGTGATAATTTATGCTAACCCTTTACTGATTTGGTTTGACTAAATATGAAATATTGGACTCTAATTTGAAATGCCTCTAGGTTTGTATAGACAGCTATAAATGAATGTTGAATGTTAATTAACTTGAATGTTAATTTGCTTTGTACAGGCTGCCTTTCATGACTTATCTGCTTCTGCCATTGGTGTTATGATGGCTTATGGGGTGATTCAGTAAAAATACACAAAGATCTGATTATGTAAAGGTTGCTTTACTTCAATGTTGAATCTCAATGTGTATTCATTGTAAACTTGCATCACAAGTGACCTCAGTCCAAATAACTTGGACCATGTTATTTGGGGTAATGAGTGCACACTTTGTAAACTCAGTTTTACATCCAGTTATAAAATGGTTTTGTCATTAAAATAAAAAAGTGGTTTATGAAAGCTAATCATCATTATCATCTCATTAGCTGATCATAGCAAGCAATATTAATTAGTATATTACAAGATCTGGTAATTTATTATTGTTCTTTAAAAGTAATCAATAAAAGCTTAGGATCAATTCTAAAATTAGGAAACTAAAACAAGGCACTCACAGAGACAGCAATACAGTTATGGTTATCTTTTGTAGTCTGTTAAATTTTGGTAGAGTTAGATCACAATCCAAAAGTAAAATCCAAGATCATGAGATATACTTTGGCTTAAACATATGACACTTTATATACAGTATATGAAGCTAAGGAAACTTGCATAATAAACAGTCCCTCTTTTGTTACAACCTATTTCAAAATCAGCACAGCTGTAAGCTGGAAAATGTCGGTTTTGATTTTGCTATGACAGCTGATTGGGTGTAGGGGCTTTCCAAGATATGGAAAAAGGAACTTTTAGTACTGTATACGATATACTGTACACCTCAGTCAACAGTTTAGACACACTTTCCTTTTGAACTAAATGGGAAAGCATGTTCATTGACTGGCAGTATACCTCTGGAGAACTGATGAATCAATCTGGACATAAGGAAAGGGAGGGGCTCAAGCGGGTACTGTACAGTGGAGGAAGGTAAAAGGAAAAAAACCCTGATTTCTGGAAAGTGCACACATGATTATGAGTTCAATAATGGCAAAAGGAACAACCTAACAGCTAAAATAGTTGGGATCTTCTCTGGCATCTCTCAAAATGAGGCAAAAGGAATCTAACAATTTCAGAATGTATAAACAATAAAACAATCCCGAAAGGCCTGAGGATGGGCTCCTCTGGCTCCTCCTCTTTATCAGTTCTTTTATAAGAAATGAAAAGTTTTCCATATAAGTTTATTGACTTTCACAGGTAAACTAAGTATTGTTTGGTGATTTTGCTTTCACTCCATTTTGTTTTTGACAAAAGGGTTGATGCACACACATCAGTCATTACAATGAGTATGGACAACATGTACACAATATAAACAAAAATATGCACAAGTCAGATCATTATTGTTGTGCCAAATCTTTTCTAGGACGATAAGTCAGGTCTGGGTATGCATATTTTATTACTTTATCATTTAAAAAAATAATAATTTGTTGGAAAAAATTTCCAGTACTAAACAGGAGGAAAAAATAAATAAATAAATGAATAAATATTAGCCAGTCACTGTGTAGCATGTATTTATCAAACAAAATTGCAAGGTTTTGGAACTTTGTAATAACCTCATCAGCTTCACATTTTTCTCCTTTCTCGTTTTCCTCTCCCCCTCCCCCTCCCTATAGGCTCTGCTCTGCAGTGTCGCTGGCTAGTGGTCCAACTCCTGATGCAGGTGTGGCTAGCAGCAAATCCATCTTTGAGTGAGCGCCCATGCCCAAAAAGTTGTCGCTGTGATGGAAAAATAGTCTACTGTGAGTCAAGCGCTTTTCGCGATGTCCCCAAGAATCTCTCAGGAGGCTGTGAAGGCCTGTCTTTGCGGTACAATAGCCTTGCAAGCCTTCGTGCAGGCCAGTTTGTAGGCCTTAACCACCTCATCTGGCTTTACTTGGACCACAATTACATTGCCTCTGTGGATGCAATGGCCTTTCAGGGCATCCGCAGGCTCAAAGAACTGATCCTGAGCTCCAACAAGATCACATCGCTCCACAACACCACATTCCACCCTGTACCTAATTTGCGTAATCTTGACCTGTCATACAATAAGCTGCAAGCCCTGCAGCCTGGTCAGTTTCAGGGCCTACGAAAGCTTCTCAGTCTGCACATACGTTCAAACTCTCTAAAAATTATCCCAATGCGTCTGTTCCAAGACTGCAGAAATCTTGAGTTTTTGGATCTGGGTTACAACCGCTTGCGCAGTATTACTCGGAATGCATTTTCAGGCCTGGTCAAGCTCACTGAGCTCCATCTGGAGCATAACCAGTTCTCAAAAATCAATTTCTCTCACTTTCCTCGCCTCTACAATCTGCGGGCACTTTACTTGCAGTGGAATCGCATCCGCTCGATGAGCCAGGGCCTGACCTGGACTTGGGCTTCGATTCAGAAACTGGATCTGTCTGGGAATGATCTGATGGAATTAGAGGCGGTAGTTTACCAATGCCTCCCCAACCTGCAGACCCTCAACCTGGACTCCAATAAGTTGACCAATGTCTCCCAGGAAGTCGTTGATGCCTGGATCTCTTTAACTACAATTAGCTTAGCTGGAAATGTCTGGGACTGTGGCCCTGCCATCTGTCCTCTGGTGGCCTGGCTAAGAAACTTCAGAGGAGCAAAGGAGACCACAATGATATGTGCTTCCCCCAAGAAAGCCCAGGGTGAAAAAGTGATGGATGCAGTTGAAGCTTTTGGTGTTTGTCAATCAAATCCAATGACAACACTCACTGTCAGTATTCCTCCATACCCATCCAGTGTCCCTGTGCAGACTGAGCATCACCCAGCTATTCTTGCTTCACCTACTGGTTCTGGAAAGAGAGGAGAGGAATCAATTAGAATCCCCACATCATCATTTGGCACCCCACCTGTGGCACTTCCACCAGAGCAAGACTTGGAGCCCGTGTCTTTCCATAAAATTGTTGCTGGAAGTGTTGCCCTTTTTCTATCAGTTGCAATGATCCTGTTGGTAATCTACGTGTCCTGGAAGCGCTATCCTAGCAGTGTCAAGCAACTGCAGGAGCATTCAGCAGCAGCCCGCAAACGCCGCAAGAAAGCTAGAGAGACGGAGCGCACCCTGAGCTCTCCACTGCAGGAGTACTATGTGGACTACAAGCCCACCAGTTCTGAGGCCATGGATGTGCTTGTCAATGGGACCGGACCCTGCACCTACACCATCTCAGGCTCCCGAGAATGCGAGGTATGACCCACACCACCGCCACTTCTCCTAAACAAAACTCTGTCCACAGCGAAGCAACCAGAGGTAATTATTTACACTGCTTTGACAGATGATAAGTCTGCTACTTGATCACTTAGCCTTGCACAGCTTAGGTAAACAATATGTACCCATGGATTAATATTGAAAAAAACCTGAGATGGTTTTAGGATCACCATGTTCATAACAAGATTTCCCGTGCTTTCAGATGGTTGTTTGTATATTCGCATTAAACCCTTATCTTACAAATCCTATTGTGCATAATCTTTAGCTTATGCTGTGTTGTTTGTGGTAAGACATTTGTGTTTGTTTAGGTTCTTATTTGATTTCTTTTTGCTTGGATGTCACGGGCATTGTGCTTTGTGTTTGCTGTACAGTTATTTAGTTTTTTTAATGAGCAGTATTATGTGAGAATAGCTGAATAGCAGAAAGATTCACGTCTGAATACTGGGTGTGAATGCAAATAGAGATGTTTGCCGCTAAGTAGAGCTTCCTCTGAGCTCATGATTTCACACTTTTCTTGACAAAGCTATGATCATCAAGATATTTGTTGGAAAATACTTAATGCTCATCGTCCCCCCACAGCACGTTCTGATTTTCTTCCTTCCTTTGCACACTGGAATACTGAAGTTACTCACTTGTTTACTCAAAAATAAAATACATGTTATGTGATACACAACCACCCACACACCCAGAAGTAATGTTTGATAGTCCCAAAAGAAGAGGGAATTATTTGAAATCTTCTGTACGGAGCCAAGTAAAGATCTTCAAAACAGTCTTTTCAAACTGCATCAATGTAGAATACTACTTTTCTCTTCTAGATTTCAGTTAGTACACGTATGTATATCTCATATACTGTTCCACTTTTGGTTAAACCTTTATACATACATATATATATATATAATATATATAAAATCATACCCATTCTAGTTTATATAGTTCTATTCCACAAATTTCAGGTAGGTTCTCTCCAGAGGAATGACTATAAATGCAGAGGTTTAAAAAGAGAGGAGGAGGAGGAGGAGGAAGGCTTGCTCCTCCACATTCTTTCTATTTCTGTTTCTGATTGTCTGGCCTTATACAGGCAGGTCACCTGGTAATATGCAATGTTTGCAGGTTGCTCGCACTGCTTTGATTGTAAAGAGAGAACACAAATCATAGCTGCAATTTTGTTGTTGGTTGCTCTGGCGTCTCCCCATAAGTTATGTTTAATGTGACTTTTTAAATGTAATACACAACTGAAAATGATGTTATGAAAGAGGAAAAGAGAGTATCTGTACTTAACAAGCTTTCCAATACCAAATGCCCTTCCATTTAAATTATGCAGGTTTCATATTACCTCATTTTGACACATTTTTTATAGATATGACCCAACAAGCCATTTTGTCCTCTTGCCAACAAAATGTGTGCAATGACATTTTATTTTCCAGGTAAAACATTCATTACAGAAGTTGAAAATGATAACTCATCACCCCCCCACAAACAAAAGTGCATTCAGCGAGCACATGTACCTTCACCAACACATCACATTTAATCATGCAAATGGGTCCCTGTGAAAAATTTGATCCAGAACAAAATGTGGTCCTAAAATCATTGATTTGGATTGGATCCAGATCATCTTTTAGGGTATGATACGCAGTTATACTGTGCATCATACCTGAACATTTCAGTTCTGTCTTCATTACAGGCAAAGTTGTGGCAGAAAATAATACTATGGGGTTTTCAATGTTAAATTTAAATGGATGTCAGATCCGTAATTGGATCAGAGCCACATGAAATTTGATCAGTTGACAGGCATTGCCACCCTTCATATGATGCAAATTCCAAATGATTTTGATACCCTTTGATGGAGATATACATTTTTAAAATTTTGTCCCATGTTAAAAATAGGGATTTTTGAGATTTTTTTTTTCCATTAGTTTTTGTGACCTGGTCCTTTGACCTTTTTCGGACATAATCTAATCACTTCTAGGGTTGGTCCCCACCAATACCCAGTATGCTTATGATCCATCCACCCATTTGTAATACTGCTAAACAACACACAAAACCAAAAACATAACCTCCTTGGCGGAGGTAAAAATTGATTGCCTTCCAGAATGTCATGTGGCAGAGGATAGATTGGCTGATTGTCATTCTCAGCACTCATTTTCAGTCCTGACGCTCAATGCCATTTGGATGGGACTATTCTCTGACTCATATTGTATGGTCTGGGGAGGCCTGTAAGTGATGTTATTTATGAAAGGTCCTCCAGCTTCACTTTAAGGGACCACACAAAAAAGTACCCCACAGTCTTCCCATCAGTGCACACTAGAAACAGGCTTGCCATGTACCACTGACATCGTTGCATTTATCATTAACCTTTTATCTTGACTTGATTGAACTTGGCAATTTGCTGATTCTGTTATCTTCTGAGTCAAATAAAGCAGGAATTAACATACGCTAAGAGGGGAAAGGGCCAATTAACACTATAGAGCCAGAAGAGTGTAACAACTTGAAAAAATGAGGATTTTTAAGTTTTTTTATAAGTACAGTACTGTGAAAAAGTCTTAGGACACTACTAGATATATTGTTTTAGCAATGTTATGATGAGGAACATTGTTTTTAAACATTTCAATAATTTTGTCACACATATGTTGACATAAGCTGACGATCCCCAGCCCATCTTTGCTCCTAAAGGGCTTGGCCTTTCCAGGATGGCACTTTTGTACCAAATCATGATTACAATCATCTGTTGACATCACCTGTTTCAAATTAGATCATCATTTCATTGTTTTACCTCATTACTACTAGCCCTGAAATGCAACCATCCCAACTTTTTTGGAATATGTTTGCAGGTATCAGAATTAAAGTGAGTGTTTATTTTGAACAAAGAATAAAATTGTTGCGGTATCACATCAAATAATGTGCTGCTATATTGTTTTCAATATAATACAGGACACAGATGATTTACACATCACTATTTTCAGTTTAAATTTTTATTTTGCATACAGTCCCAACCTTTTCTGATTTGGGGTTGTAGAAAATATATGAAATATGTACACAGCATAAAAAATTTCAGAAAAAATCTGCAAACTAACTAGTTATTCGAGATGTGGTATTCAAGCTGTTCTAAAGAAATAGGAATAATTTGGAGAGGTCAAAGACAAAAATAGAAGTGGAAGACCAAGAAACTGTTCAAATCTGATGAGAAGTTTCTCGGTTTCTTCTCTAACAGAGGAAATCCAGCAAAGACCTGGCTCAGCATCTGGTAGCTTCATCTGGATGCCAAGTTGATCCTTCCACAATCCGAAGAGGCTTTCGGAGCAGGCTT
>NW_018127930.1:3636032-3672589 GCF_001952655.1 Monopterus albus
GGAAGTTTGAAATGTTCGGGTCCAGTTGTCAACAGTGTGTGAGAAGAAAAGTTGGAGAGAAGTCGAAGACTAAGTGCCTGCAGCCTTCAGTGAAACATGGTGGAGGCTCTGTCATGGTTTCAAGACTTCAAGACAGTGTCCCCAAAAGAATTCCAGTTGTGCTCAGTTCTAAGGGAGGACTGCAGAAGCTCATTTTTTCTGAAAATGTAGTTTTTTTAATATTTCCTGTATTTTCTGGTTATAACTCAATAAAGACACTGAGAAATAAATACAAATTACCATTACAACCTTGCTTAAACAGCAAAACTAATGATGGTCTAAGACTTTTACACAGTACTATATATAAGTATTTATATTTATACAAAAATAACATTGTTAATATATAAGGTCATAGTTTAATTGGGAGCCCTGGAGTGATGCTGCTGAACTCTTGCAGTCCACATCCTTACTATTGTTTCTGTTTAGCATCAAACTACAGAATGCAAAGTTGTATGTTGTACATGTTTAAATTAAAATTACTGTCTTTATATGTAAACAGGTATGATCCATTTAAGTTAAAATTCCTATGCAAGAAAGGCAAGGGTCTTTCTAACATCCATAGGCTGATTTAATTATTATTATTATCATTTTTTATAAGTTTTTCTCTGTCCCTCCCCCGTGGCTTTCTGCAGTCTCCTAATTATCTAAATACACTTATACAGGATTGTTATTGTAGTGAGGCATATTGGCATCAGCCCTCTGAGAGCAGAATGTGTAAAGCTATAGCCATATTATGAGGCATATTGCATAACTCTCATTTAAACCATTTGTTTAACCATATGGAAGAAAACAAAGTGAAGACCTTGCATTCTGTTAATTCCTGTCACATTAGTAGTTCTGTTTTCATGGGTTTCTTATTATAAAATCCTGCACTCTCTTCCATTTTGTTTCTAGAGGTATTCTTGGAAATGTACTCTCTCCAGCCTTATCTGTCCCTCTGTTTCATCTTAAAACATTGTAGTTGGGAGACAGGAACTATCAGTCAGCAGTCCACAAAGTCCTGAGTTCATCTCAGAATGGGCTCTGATCTTGCTTCTACATTTTGTTGCTCTCGTGTAGACATAAATCACTCAGCAGAACACGCTAGCTCATACTGAACTCTTTTACCCTCACAGCCTTGATTCTTCTCCTCAGGCTCGAGGCCATAGCAGCTCAGGTCTGTTCATCTCTCCTGAGTGGGAATTGCTTATTCCTCCAGTGTCACTCTTACCATTCCTTTCATTTGGATTCTGTGCCATCACTACAGTACAACTCACCCTAGATCTCTTCATATGATTGACCTCTATCAGCCCTCAGGTCCACTTGATGTAAACGTGAGTTTAGCAGCCTTTTTTTGTGAACTGCCTGAAGATGGTACAATTTTTTAATTTTCCTGTATCACTTCAGCATTCCCACAGAGAGGATTATTTCATCGTCTTCCTTTGATATTTTCCTTCATAGATGAATTCCTGATGTGAGCATTAGACTTGTCCTTTTCTCGTGTCTTTGACATTTAAGGCCTCTGTCACCCTTTCATGTACAGTATCAGAACAATTTTACATCCTTTGCCATTTTTTTTCTAACCCATCTTGTAACCTTGCTGCACTCCACAGTAAGATTTGTGGTTTCCTCCATGAGTCCTTCCTTCTCTCCATTCATCTTCTTTCACTTTGTGCAATTCTCATGTTTCTCACAACCCTATCATCATCTTTTGACCTCTACAACATTACATCCTGATCTTCTCATTTGTTGTATCCTGACTCTTGGCAGTTTAAATCCAAGTGAGCTAGACAGACAGCTGCAGTTGACAGAAAGTGACCTGTCTTCTTTGATAAATGATGATATGCCAGGCCTGCTAGTTTTCCCCCTAATTCATCCATTACCATCTCATACTTTAAGAAAAAAGTTCTGAAACTAATTTCTACCAGCAGTAATGCTACATGCCCTTTTGACTGCTCCTCCGCGACACTTTCTCTGATACTCCTCCTGACCTTTTCTAAATTACAATCACCCACTTACTATAATGTCACACTGCATATGGCTGGATTTCAATTAATTAATGTTGCTCTTATTTTTTAAGAAACCTAGGCAAGTACTGTATATTGCACCTACTGAATGTTTTACATTAGTACACATTTCTGAATAGGTCTCACAGATAAGCATCCTGAGGTTGCTGTCACTATAGTAAGTGTCATCTCACTGCAGAGATAAATAGCGTTTTTCCCCTTAACCATAAGAACTGACCATTCCACCTTCTCAAATGTATGGATTTGATGCTCTTCTCAGTTTTATATTAATGTAAATACATTTTTTTGTGTGTGTTATGAACTGTTAGACATATGAAACAATCTGGAGATGACACCTTGGGCTCTAGGAAATTAACTTTTTTTTTCAATTCATATAAAAAAAACAGATTCAGTCCTAGTCATCTGCACTGGATCATTATTTTGTTTCAATACTGCATATCTTGCCTACTGTTCTTATGTTGATGAAAATTAACTCTACCTATAAGTTCCACCCTGAAACTCGGAATTAATCAAGAGTTCCTTATCCATGAAAGACAAAGCAGATTGTAAATAAACTACTTGGAAACTAAACTACTTTTAATACGGAAAGATTATCCCCCCTATTCTAAGAAAACTATATTACATTTGTGGTAAGATTTGGGGTTAGCATCGGGTTCACATGCTTTGTATCCCCATTTGACCATCCCAATCTCCCCCAATGGTGTTTTGCATCAATATAAAGTAAGTAATATTTGTAATTGTTTTGTTTTATACTTGGAGAGTAGAGTAAACCAATTTAGCACAGCAATTTAGTACAGTAGTACAGAGTGCAATAAACCAAATTGAACCAAGATGGCGCTGCCTCGACTGTGCCCTCTCTCGTGTTTGTTGTTTTTTCCTTATTTTCTCAGTCTTCTGCAGCCCATCCCATTACCTTTACCAAAGAAGAGCTACTAAACATCAGATCATCAATGCACTCCAAACACCTTTTCTCCAGGTTTTATTCATTGTTACTAATTTCTCATGCACCACTATATAGTAGTAGCCATGGTTTAAGGTATGATGCTGCCTTCTTCTGTCCATGTTTCCTTTTCTCTACAGTCCAAGGTCATGGTGTCAAACTGTTAATTGCTCAGAAAAAAATCAACACAAACTCTGGGAGGCTAGCCAAGGGCAAGTAAGCTATCTGTAATTCAGTGTGCATGCTGAACTTCTCGATGCTAGTGTCTTCTCTCGACAATTAACAGTGTGGGAGACTTCAAATGTGCACTGTGAGTGAGTGAACATCTCTCTGATCTGCTAATCCTGTCTGTTTCACACTCTGGGTCCATGCTGCTGCTTTCTGCACCGCCGTTTGATCCATGCTTAATGAGTGTGTTAGATCACCAATATAGCAATTACATTACCTGGAAAAGAGGCAAGACTCATTTCCTTTCCTCCTAGTTTTCACAATGCAGCTCAAGTGCCTCATTATTGCTAAGCTTCCTGATGCACTGTTTCTGTTTATCTTTTCTTTTTGCCAGTGATACTCACCTTAAAACCTTTTACAAATTGCATTAAATGTTCTTGATCTGCACCTACTTGATTTCCCTTATTTGCTTCACTAATGATTCAAGTACTGCTGCTGAAGAAACAAAAAACTTTTTAAGTAAATTGGGTATGATAAAAGAAGCTCAGATTACTGACATAGAACAAATGCTGAAATGGTATTATCACATTCGAGCTGTGACTTGCTTACAGAGTCATCAATGCTCTGCTGTCTTTTTGACACAGTTTTTATTTAAAATGGCAACAATCCAAAATGTTCCTAAACTGCTAAACTACATCTATCCTACATACAATGCAGAAAATAATATAAAACTCACTGTAGCAAGCAAATGACTAGATTCTATCACATTTGTTGTCTCTGAAATTTCTGTCCTAATTTATTTTTAAAACAAGCGAAACAACCTATCAGTGCAGTAAGAGCTTTTTCACCTTTTTTTCTAGTGTGAATCATCCCATTTGAGGATTTTCCACATTTGTGTTTGCATCTCGGACAAGAAGGAATAAAAAACAGAATCTTGATTTCTTGAAACAAGTACACAGTGTGCACCCACATTTCGTCCATGATTTCAACATACTTCTCAAGAAAGAAGTGGCACTTCACAGAACAGTTTTATGCTGTTTTTGTCACTGTTGGTTGTCTGTGTCTTGTTTGTAATATTAAATGCATGTCAGTTGTGTGGACTAAAAGGAGCATTAGAGGACATTAGCTTGGCTCCAGCTCAATGAAGCATTCATTTTTTCTCATTAGATATATGATCATTTTCACTAAGGTTGAAGAGCTCACTTTCACCTTGCCCATTAGTCACAAAATTCAAATACTTGTAAATCAGTAAGTGTGAGGGAACATGAATATGAGTCATTCATGTATCTGCATCTAAGTACTTGGAGCAGCACATCTATTCAGGCTGAAAGGTGCTATAAAATGAAGAAGTGTCCCTGTGATAGGTGCTTTTAATCACTTCCCCCCAAGGAACACTCACTGAGTGAAGTACTTTTACTGAAGTTGTACAGACTTGTTCATTATAACCAGAAAGTGATGTGCCATTTAATGAATTGACAATGAGTCAAGTACAATTAGCCTGTCATCCTTTCATATCACTGCTGTCAGGTGAAAATATCCCAGGTTTCCAAAGCTAATTTTATATTTATATTTATTAGGTTTCATGAGACCTATCGTGTCAAGAAACTTAGAATTAATCACTCTTTCTTTCAAGGAACTAAACTCTGAGTTCTAGAAAGAGCTGCTATCTGATTCTATAGTTTGCCCTAATTCATTAACTACTGTAATTAAAAGGAATACTTTACAAAAAGAGATAGTAGGTGCTTTGTCTTTGCAGAAGATGGCTGTGCTCTCTGGTTTTAACATCACATTTTACAGGGACATTTCATTATATTTGAGGCTGCTGACCTCATGTACATACAGTAAGCCCATATTTAAATATCATTAAAAATAAAATCTAACATGGCATTTAGTAATCTGTCAATCAAGCACAGTGTATAAACACCCACACAGTGCTGAGAAGTGGTCTAATCAGAAAACGGAAACCACCTGTGAGGGTTTAGCAAGGATGCTATGCAGTAGAGACCAGGAGTTTAAGACCCCTACAAGGCCACAAGATGAGTTCTGTTTGGTATTTGCATCTAACTAGTTTCCCAGATAGATATTAGTGGACATTAAGCAGAGCAATCAGAAGCTCTAAAACAGCATATGATATCAAGGCTGTAGTTTCTTACACGAAATAACTTCTCCAATTCCAGACAAAGTCCACCATCTACTGGCTGAACATACAGATTTAATGTCAGAGTTCATCTTGAGCAAACATGAAAACATTATTCAGGATGATCTCACTGACTTAAATGTAAAACAATTATAACTGATGAAAATGTCAGTTTCCCAATCCATTGTGTAACTGTATTAAGTCTAAACAAATACCTCTCTTTCTCCCACCTGAGCTGACCTGAGCTGAGGAGATGCTTGTGGTTTTATTGGCCTTGACAGCACTGAAGTCATCCTGTTCAACAGATTCAACAGGCAGAAAAGATGGCACTCAGGGGTTGAAGTGCAGTAAGACAGGTAGGCAAGTGAATCTGGCAGAGAGGCACATTTAGCAGGATGGGTTATTCGACAGGTGGACAGGAGAAGCAGTTAGAAAGCCAGAGAAATCAGGCAGTCGTCCAGAATGGACAGTTAGATTGGCAGGCATCCGTCTACAAAGGCACACAGGGCTTTGTCCATGGACAGCTGTCCATCCTCTGATCTGTTGTGGCTCAAAGCTGTTTTGGTTTTTTGTTTGTTGAAGTAAGATAAATTTGAGGCGAGGCCTAGCAGATTGACATGTTTTTCTCAGTGGTCAGATCACAACTGCTATGCACTGAGAACTGTATGTGTGTCAGAATTAAAAGGCGCTTTTGATGAAAACTGTGTCAACATTGTTTGGTTAATTATGCAGCTGGGTGGATAAATTACAGCTAAGATGAAAACACAAGAGTACAATTGCAATTATTGCTAGACTAACAGTTTCAGTATTATTAACACTAAAGCTGTTCTAGTTAATATGACAGAATCTTCACATCAGTTCACTACCAGGGCCCAATAAACACATTGTTCCTTTAGAGTAATGAGCTCATTAGAAGTACAGTTCAATGTCACGTTATTGTGAAGGGATTATGCATTTCAAAAATGGATAAGTAACTAATTTATAGCAAAGTTAGTTGTATCACTATTGTCAAACCAAATGGACACCATATAAGTCTACACAATAATTCAAAATGTTGTTCAGCATGATCACATTAATTGTGAAAACTAAAGAGGAACACTGTCAAGCACTGTAAAGCACTGTTAACATCTCTCAATATCATATTCATTCAAACAAATCATATTACATGCATAAATTAAAAGACGTGTTCTGTAAGGTTGCCTAACACATCAAAAAAACCCCAGCCCAGCAGAAATCATCGCACAAAAGAAAAAGCCATCAGACATCACATTTCCGATGCTGCTGTGAAGTGTAGCCAGTCTTTTATCCCACATAAAGAACTCTCATAAAGGGATGTTGGTGAATGAAATGTATTGATGTTGAAAATCTAATGAAACTTTCGATGCCTTTCAAGTTTGATCCTTGTGTAGGTGTTGGAGCAGGCTGACTGTATGTGCTGCATCCACCAATGCTGGCATACAAATTGACCATCATCTCTTCAGCTTGGCTATTCTGTGCGGTTTCATTCCGCTGTGTCTCCTATTTCTTTTAAAGCCCTTTTCTCTGCTGTGTCAAGAACATTAGTTTTAGTTAATTATCTGTGTGTGTCAACCCCCAGCATCCCTTTCTGTGGCCTCACTGCATCAGCTAGATGCAGGTTGTCTTCTGCTGCAGGAAAATGTACACCTCTCATGATTGATGACTTCTGTTCTCTCACGGCTTCACCTTAGTGCTCACATCCAAGCTGCATGAACATCATATAAACACAACTGTAAGAACAAGTCCAAACATGTAGTTCACTTTTTTTCATGTGTAGTGTCTTAACACACGTCTCTCTTTTCATAAATGACTTGTGAAAAAAGAAAGCATTATTTCTCTCCAGTTTAACAATATCTGGCCTATAATGTAACACACTCCATGTAACAAATATCATATTTTTGTAGGTTGTCTTTCACAGCAAAATATAGTGGACTCACTTATCAATTGGATTAGCAAAGTAATAAAAGTTCTGCATTGACAAAACTGACAATGTTGGGGACAGACTGTGCCATGAAAGTAGTAAGGCTACTTACACACCAGGATCCTTCTCTGTATTCACCAGCTGTCTTTTGAAATGACAAAAAGATCACAGATAATGATGATCATAAAGTGATAAAATGAGGAAGTCTGCAAAAAAAATCTGTAAACATCTTTTGAAAAATGCAGGAATAAAAATAATATAAATTATGAATGACCAAGTTTGCATGATTACAAATTGTTTCCAAGTTTAGCATTTTACTGTTCACCATCACATTTATTTGTACAGTGCCAGGTATACATGGCATGACTCCCTTAGAACGGGGACCAAACATAAAATGGAGCAATGAGCCCCAGTTGAGCTCCATGTTTTGTGCATGTTTTATGTTTACAGTTTTATTTTAAAGAATCCTTATTCACTGCCTTTCAACCTGTACCCATCTCAGTCAAGCAAAGTGTCAGCCCACATGGTTCTGTGCTAGGCAACAGCATATGCCAGTTGGCTCGTTCACTCTGTGGAGAATAACAGGGAGGATCAAACCAGCCTTCCACCAGCTGGGGTTATAAACATTTTTGACAGTTAGGGCAGGCTAAATGTCCAGGATGACATCATCCAAAAAGCATAGCTGGCATTGCAGTAACAGTTTAATGTATACACCATGACAGGGCAACTAGCTTAAACTGTAGACACCATAAATGGCATTTAAATGCCACTAAGTGACGACATCTGTAATACTGATTTGACTTTTACACATACAACGTTCATCAATGTGTTAACAACTCAAAAACATTTGGTGTGTGTGTGTGTGTGTGTGTGTGTGTGTGTGTACTGATCAAGAACACTGTACATACAGTAGTAGATTATAAACAGCAGTTGCTTTATATTTTGCCCACACCCCAAGAAATCTGGATCCCTAGGCCAAAATAAACAGATTTGCTGCATGTCAGTTGGTTTGTAGTAATTTGATAAATTTGAAAAGTGTAACAAATTATTCTTTATTTAAGATTAGTACCGTATACTGTAAGCATGCCAGGTATCAAGATTAGATTTTGGCACAGGGGCCCTTTTACAAGACAGAACCTCAAGTGACAGGTTATGACTGGGAAGACAAATAAGCTTGAAAAAAAAAGTATTTCTGTTTCAGTTGCATCAATTTTGCTGCTTTAAAAAACAAACAAACAAAAACTGTTCATTGTGAACTGGGTTCAGTTAAGTTAGATAAATGTATCATGTACTTTGCAGTAGCGAATCGGGCACCATCTAAGATGTCGTGTCATTTTAGAGTTCACACATAAGAATAAAACATTTTGAACTCCATGTTCTTTCCTGTTACCCTCATAATGACTCATACTGTGAAAGACTGGTGGTGTTCCTAGGGCTGTTAAAGGGCAATTAGAAGTCTTCTTTGTACTGCAGAAGTCATCCTCTAGAACTCCTCATTCTACAGTATCAGTGTAAGTGGAGTATCTCTTGGTTCTGGTTCACTGGTTGGGAAATGTCAGAAGAATAATTCATAACAAAAACAATTAGTAGTTGCAGCCTAATGGGACAAAGGTTTGCATTTTCTATGCCCCAACTGTTGTTTTTCAACCTGTGCCTCTTTACCTCATGCGTATTCAGTACATGAAACCATCATGAGACTGTCTTTTTCATCTGCAGTGTGTCTGATATTTCATTCATTTATTATGCCTGATGTGCGTGCGGCCTTTGAGATATGAGCTCCACTGCTACCTTGCCACTGATTATAACCATTAACAAGCAGTCTGTCTGTGAATGAATGGGGTCGCTACCCTCAGCATTAAAACATTCATCAGGGAATATGATTTACTGGTTGAGCAGGATGCTCTTTGTAATGTGAATATTTAAAACAGGACATATTCCACAGTGCATCACAATCAACAAAAATAAATCGGTTTAATTAACCATCTCAGCCATTTTTCTATTCTGATGTGATCTATTGAACTGTTCACATCAGTGTCAAATACATGACAATACAACTTCACTTCTGACATAACTGAGCCCTCGCATTTGAAGAAAGATTCCGACCTTTAACAGTGCACTAATTTCTGAGTGGAGAACCATTACTGAAATAGTTCTGTAGTCGACCCATTATAATGAAATTCTGCATTCCCATATTTTTCTAAAGAGATAGACTGCCCATAAATTAAACTGTTAAGCAGATTTTGTTCTCCACTCTTTTTAATCAAAGCAGGTAGAATTTTTTTCTCAGTTTTCTCATAATAAGGGCCAAGTGCAGGGCAGTAATCAACATTAGGCTAACCAGAATTAGGTTAACAAATTGATGTTTTGGACCTATGACCGCTATAGCTGATGCAGGTAGAATATTCTGCAGAGTGCACATGAGTCCTTGGGTAAAATTAAAGTGGCCGGTGCCAATCTGGTTATCCATTCAACCATGAATTACATTGCCTGCATAAATGATACACATACAGTACATAGAGTGCAATGCAGGGAACCACGATAAATACAGAAAAGGTAGAATAACACATAGTCCCTGGGTATTGAAGGTCTTATTTCATATCTTAGACTTTTTTTCTCAAGAGCATTTTATGCTGTCACCTAAATTTATCAAGTCAGTTACATAGGAAGCTGTGGTACATAAAGGGCATCGGAAAGGAGTGGAAAATTACAGGTTGGCCCCAAAGATAGGAGTAGACAAAAGGAGAGAAGGGAGCGATAGGTAGGTGTAGGATTTGAGGACGGAAAGAAATTGATAGTTTGAAGGGTAAGCTGGCAAAAGCATACACAGTCGCTCTCTCAGCTCTCTCTGACCTGAGAAGCACAGTCTGTTTGATTTAGTGCCAATCAGAGTTTCTAATGTCTGTGCAGCGCATCATAATTTATTAGGATTATCATAAACTTGTGCGGGGAGAAGGTGCAGGGGCACTTGTGTGAACCTCTCAGAATGAATTACTCGCTGCATGCTGGACACGTCAGTCAGGCTAGAAATGGCCATACCTGCATTTTCCCCATTGTTTTTCTCCAGTCTTTCCATGTGGCCCGCCAAAGCCCACAATAAATATTCATCCAATCATATTCCACCCTAGATGGGGCCAAGGATATTAGGTGAAAGAGAGCCAAAGGCAGGTTTTAATTACATTCTGGATTACAGAGGACGTCTGTGTCATCAACCTCAGGAGCGGGGACACTGATCTATCCAAAATATATAATAAAAGGAAATGCAGAAGCTCACTGAAGAAAGTCAGTTAGCCTGAAGTACAGACAAATTTAGACTAGCAACTTATGTTTCTTGTTGTGAACAATAAATACAGCTTAATTTTTATCTACAGTACCTTTATGAGCAGAAGTACTGATGTTAATATAATTAACAATTAATTATTAATTTTTTTTTCACCCGACTGTCCCACCCGCACCCAGATTTCTAAGGGTCTATGGTCCTTTTGTGGCAGCTCAGCTCCCTGCTCAATTTCAATGTTGGGTAAAGGGGGCACTTGTTTTTGTCTTTTATCATCTGCTAAGCCTTTTCACTCTATTTTGATCACGCAAGAGAAGTAAAGGGCCATTGAAAGCATTGCCTTGAATAATATAGTGGTGAAGCTTTATTGTATTTGTCCAAAACTAAGAACCCTCTTCAGCTACTTTAGCCTCTTCATCATGATAGAGCAATGATGAAATCATTATCTCCGGGCAATGTGTAGGAGAAGAAACATGGGTGATGATGCAACTTGACAAGGCTGTGTAGAGGTAACTACATTTTTTTTAAATCTCATTTGTACTGTGTTAGGATACAAAATAAATACCAAATGTGAGCTCATTTAGAGGTTAAAACTCCAAAAAGTGGGAAACATGTAATTGGAATAAGAATCTTTCACCCAGTTTTTTTTTTATCCATTTTAACTTGTTTGAATTTTCCTGCTGCAGTGATCTGCCTTATTTATTCTTGTGTAAAGATACCGACACTCATTTCTTGAAAATCACTGAATTATTTCACTTAGAGTTGTTTAACTGCACTGATACACTGCTACTTCCTTATTCACTTATAATCAGAAATGACATGAAAACCTAATTTTGCAGGGCACAGTGCAAACTGAGTAGGTAGCTTCACAAAGTACAGGCCATGCACCTTAACTAGAAAATATTTCACCTATTTACAAATTCACACAGCATTAAATAAATGTGGCTTATAGTAAATGTCATTTGAGCAGGCAAGCATAGTCTATTCATGCTAGGTTATCGCTGTCATTTTTAGGTGTTTATAGTAATTTACTGAATTTACAGCATGGCTTTATAATCAGTGTGGTGGCCCACACTGATTGCAAAAACACACATTCCAATGAATGGATAGAAAGTCTGTGTAACAATAGATGGTCTGGCTTTTGGGAGTTGGTTTGGGGGCTGTACTGGCATGAAGCTCAGTGGGAGTATGAGATGCGGGCAAACTGGATGCCTAATTAATCCAGCCTTTCTTAATTAGTCTCCCTCCCGTCCATGACGCACTTGCCAATCTTCTGATGTGCCCTTCTCCCTCCTCTGCTCTCCCTGTCATATGGGAGAAAAAAGAGGAGGGATCATATGAGTTTTATTTCTCTGTCTTTCTCCCTTTCTGTCTTGCTCTGTCTGGTATGGTCTTTTCAGGCTTGACCGGATGGTGACAATATGTTCCAAGGTGATAAACAAGAACATTCTGCTGCAGAGGGCAGCTTAGGCAAAGCTATGACTGTCTGTGCTGTTGCCTGTGTTGCCACTAGAGGACCAGACAAAAGCCCAGCTGAAGGCAGCAGAGATTGCCTTCACCACATTGTCTTTAACGCAGGTGGTCAGTGTGCAGCTGGATGGCACGGTGCCCCAAGTGCTTCACCTCCTGCGTGCAGATCATGGCAGTATCTGCAAACACTGGCACAGAAAAACACTGGATGCATCCCTCATGCATGGTGGGATAACAGGCCACATCGCTAGCTATAACCAGTGCCAAGTCTGTTATGCTCAAAGACGTTGACTTTAATGACACTGTATAATGCCGAAGCCCAGCCCACTTACTCTGTACCCAGAATAATGAGGTGGTTAGTCCACCAGTGGCCATGGCTATTCAAAATGACTGCATTGTGAATACTGATCAAGACACTTGACATTCTTATGCACCATGCTGGCTTTATAATGAGCTACATGATTAACTCATCAGGGCCTGCTTGTCCTTTTTGCAGGAAGTGTAATATAATCTGCTTTAAACATAGAGATTAGCACTGTAGTGATTATATTTTCCCAATTTAATACTGAATGAGTGCTAAGCAGGAAAATATGATATATACAGTATATAAAGCTCATACCTCCACGGGGGAGACTGTCTAAAATAGAAACTAGGAGATGGTCGAGGTGAAGTTGTCTTTTACACTCCAGAAGCTAAAGATCCCTTTTCCTCCATGTGCCATCTCTAATAATGCTTCAAATGTCAAACCATAGTCTTGATTTCCTTCACCTTGTCTTCACCATATTAGATGAGCCTTGGTGGCATTTCGCAGTGCACTTGGTTTCGGATTAGATAAAAATCCTTCAGGTTATTTCAGACAGCGTGGTATCTCTTTAGGTTTCAGGTGGAATCTTAAAGGTTTATGATTGAGACATGAACATATTCTGCAGTGTACCTTGTTTAAGTTAGAGAATATTATACAGCTCAGCTCTTAGAGACCCATGATAGAGTGACTGTGGATAAAACACAAGCCAGAGTTGTTAGCTTTTTGTGGTTTCTATGTACCGTCTTGGCGAGTTTGATGCCCCTGCCTGTAATCCCGGGTTACTCCACGGCTGTGTGGGTCTGAGATCTGGGAGCTTTCAAGGTTTTACACTCTAACTGGTGTATATAGTGACTCACCACTACACTGCACTCTGCAGACTTAACCATCACAGTCCCTCAGCACAAAGAATAAATCTGTTTAGTCTGTTTTACTGTTTCTTTCTCCCACATTTCTTGTTTCTTTGACACTATGATTCATCAGCTTTGAATCTCCTCTTTGAGAATATCACAATATTTTTTGGTGATGTTTTCTTTTTTGTTTTGGGTTTTTTTTTTTTGGCCTGTTCAGTGTGGTCCATTTCTTCTGTGTGGGTTTTTGGTCGTCTCTGTCTCTATATTTCTATAGCTCTCTCTTTCCCAGGGCTTTCTCTGCATTATTTGCATGGCCTACTTTCGGTATGGGGTTTAGTTAATACCCACAAGTAGACGCTCTCTTAGTCATGGCAAGTAGACACCCCTGCTTTGAGTAACAGAGGCTTTCCTGAATTAAAGCAATCAACTTAAATCTTGATTTGTATAATGCCAGTTATACCATCCAGGACCGTACTTCCTTTCAGGAGCCTGACAAAGCAATCATTTCTGCAGGGTCAAATTAATTCATTTCTTTCTCCAAGAAAGACATTTAATACAATAGCTATATCAACACAGCTCTTCTCAAGAGTATTACATAATCTGTACTCTATAATCACAACACTGCTTCTATATCATTGCTAGTGAGACTAATTTTAGTGTTTCACTTTTACCACAACATAGAAAAAAGAGTAAGAAGTAAAAATGACTGAGTCCTGGAGTGGGGATTGGCAGGGATTGAAGCATGTACATAGTACATGACTGGCACATTATAAGATTTATAAAAATGCACCACAGGAAGAAGATTGGCTTGTGTGGGGGGGAGGGCCCTTCAAGGCATCTGCTGCTAATTAACATTATTGATCCAAGCCAACAGTTTTTTTTTCAGCAGAGGAGAAGTCATATCATTTTGAGTTTGTTCATGCTGTATTTTGAATGTCTTAGAACAGTCACTGCCATGAAGTGCAGTAAGATTTTTTTTTCCACCTGTCACAGTCCCTTTTCAAATTGTGTTTCAAATGTTCAACAGCTGAATTTGGTCAAGAACAGACAGCTGTGCTGCTTTCAGCTGAGTGGCATGTGTGCAAATCTGTGATTAATTTTCCTCTGTGCTTATTATAAATTTAGATTTCCTGAAAACATATTTCGAGTATTTGGGTGCTAGATGATAAATATGTGGGGTTTTGCATTTGCTGATGTTATGTGCAGTATATAGATAGATATACACATCTATCAAGGTGTATTTCTCCATATAGGGCACTCCAGTCCTTAAAATGCTCCCTACAAAGATAGGAGGGGGAAAAGATTCACATGGAAGTGTCAAATGCATTTGCACTTCATAGCAAGTGATCATTGGTATTCACACATTTGCATGTATTTCTGCAGTATTTGGGGGGAAAATAAGATCTATGAAAGCTAATCTCCCACTGCATTTGCAAGGCTTTCTGGGACACCGGAACCCCAGGAGGAAGCTGTCTGTGCACTATAAACAACTTCTTGTAGTTTGTGTTGGGGTTCCTTTGAGTGAACAGGAGATAGATGGAAGCAACAAATAAAAGATGGGAAATGGATGAGAGATAGGGAGGGAAGACCAGGGTTCACGTGGCCGACTGGTAGAGAATGAGAATTGGCTGTTTTTCATTTCACTTGTCGTAAAAGAAGCACCTGTCACAATGAGGGCAATGTCACCAGGACAGACAAGGTTCCCATGACAACAGGAGATTTTTTTACCCATTTTTTCTGATTTGTGTTGAGCTGTTGCATGGTCTTTAAGCAAGTACAAGCTACCCCTCCACAGAACACTTGTTCTGTCCATGCTGTGAGAACAGTGTGGTAAATTCTTCTCTTTTCATTGTCCCTTTGCTCTTACATGTCTGTGCTGCTGTTCAGCTGTACTCATATCAAGCTGTGCCTTTTGATAGTCATTCTGCTTGTTTTACATGAAACACTGGCAGAGAGCGTTAATTTATAGTCTGTTGTGCTGTGGCACCACTAATGTCTTACATCTGTGTTTAACATCTTGGCTAATCAAGTTTTCATTATCACATTCCCAGACACTTCAAGTTTTGCCAAGTGTGTTAGATAAAAGCTGGGAACATAGAGTCTGGGATCCCACTTTGTCCAGCAGAACAGAGTGCACAGGTTAAAATGCCAAGGCTGTCTATAAAGATAACAACAACCCATCAGGTTTAGGATGTTCCCTCCGCTGCCTGTGAAATCTCCATGATGAAACGTATCAGTGATGTGATCCTGGATAAGGCGCATCTCAACACTGACACACAGCTGATTTGGTTCGTCTGAGTGGTTTAATAAAAACGTCTTCTCTCTGTTACTGTTACACTGAGTGTCAGTTCCCCTAAATAACACACACACATGCACACAAAGGAAGTTCTCTTTTTGTCATAGTTGGCCATTCACATAGTGCTGCTTTTATTTGCCCATGTTTTGAAATATCCATCTCTGAGATTTATGCCACATACAATGAAGATAGCAAATTTTAATTAATTTAATTGAAAGTATTCCTAATCAAAACCCACTATGATAAAGTCTGTAAATTATCACAACAACCTAGGATTTGTATTGTAAAGGTACTGCACTGTTGAATTTCTTCAAGGTAATCAGTGCTGTGAAAAAAGGTGTGGAAAAAAACAATCTGCAAGTTGAGACACCACTACAAGTAGCAGTTTGAGGTGAAAATATGTTTTCTTTTGTAGTTTGGGTGAATCAACACTTGGTGGAGTCAGCGTTTGTGTGAGGCTTTTCTATTACAAGGAGCTGTAAGTGATGGCACTGATTTAGATAAGATCTCCCATAAAACACCATCCAAACTGTTTTGTGGTTTGTATTGCTGAGGCATTGTTGGCCTTGCACACAATCAGACCCGTTATACAAAGAAAAGGAGTTCTAGCAGAATAAGATGCCACTTTTCTGTTGTCACGCAGTTGGAAAGTGATGAGGCCAATCTGTTTCATGCAGGGAGAGACAGTCCCCTGTAGGCTTACTGATTTTAAGGCAGTACGTTTATGTTATGTTCCACCATCTCTCATTTTGGGCCCTGCAGGTGGGCCTTTTTTCTGGAGCACAGATTCTAACTCCCCATCCCCTCTTGGCATTGAGTCACTTCTCAAAGCACTGACAGACCTACAGTATCATGCACTGTTTTCAAAATTTATTTACTTTGAGTAGCAGTTATAATCAAGGTTCATTTCACCTTCAGTGAAGCACATTATTGTGTGCTATTTCAATATATTGTGTTTTGGTTTAGAATAATTTCTGGCATATCACATATTTTCAATAGTAAATAACAAATGACATTGAGGCAGTGAAAAAAATTGTGAATTTAATGATATGAATCCAGTGATGATCAATGTCTTGCGGTTCTTTGCAGTGCAGTTATTATATAAAACAAAATGGTTGGAACAAATGCAAGTGAGTGAGTCAATATGTAGCATTTATATGCTAAATATAAATTAAAAAAAAAACTGCCATCCAGTTAGCTGCAGTGTACAGATACTGTATCCCGCCAGCACATGCTGTGTCTAAGGTCTGGTTTGCACTTCATGTACAGTACATGACATGGACACAATGATTAATTATAGTTCTCATCAGATTCCTTTCTGGATGGTTGGTATGAAGAGATGTTCAGCAGCTCAATTTACAGCAAATGTAGTAAGAGGAGGCAGTTGACTGTCGTGAGAAATGCATAAACACATTGAGTATATCACCTCTCTGACTCCTGCACAACCAGCAGTGCTCAGTTAAATCAGTCTTGAGCTGGGCTGTCAGATTGAGGGGTCAAAGTTGGGAAAAAAAAAAAACTCTTAATGACTCCCAACAGAGACAAAATTAAGATGTGGTCTCTCAGTTAAGCATGATGCAAATACACTGGAAGTGTGCATTGATTTTTCCATCATGTCAGACTATTCATCAGCGCCAAATCTTTTCCAAGTCTTTCCCAATTAGCTTTCGGCCTGGGGAACACTGTCTATCCCCATCTGCCCATCTGCCTGTCAGTGGCTTCATTTCGCTGAAGGTAAAAAAATGAGGAAGAGAAAGTAGGGATGGGAATTTGGGTAAAAGCAAACAAGCAATGGACAATTCTGTGTTTGGCGGCTACGGGTGAGGATGCTTGGCAGATATGTCCATTACCAAAGCCAGTAGGGGTGGTTTGGAAGTGTAAGGACTCCCTGAGAGAAATATTGTTGTTTGGGTGATAGTGAAAGGCACAATGCCCACTCACTCTCTTGTAGCCATTTATCAATGAAAACACAAAACTTGTTCGCCATACAGTTTCTGCCAAGGAGAGATGCAAATTTCTCATTTCTCTCTGAGATTTATATGTCACTGTTTCTGTCACTTGTATTAGCTCCCCTTGGGGTGGAGCTATCACTGCATTGCCCTGAAGGTTAGGAAATCTGGTCCAGATAATGACCTGTCTAAGAGGACTCTCCCAAAAGGTTTTGGCACTTGAAGTTTGTGGAGTCAGATAGACATTCTGTATGAATGCTGCGTCATCATTGTCCTCTGGCTGCTTTTGCTCCTCCACTAAGAAAATAGCTCCCCTCTGAACTGAAATGAGTGACAGAACATATCCTCAGTCACATCGCATGCAGCGTCTGTCTGTATCTTCAACTGCCAAAAATTGGCCACATGCCACTGCTGTCAATTTGGGAGCTGGAATGAGAAATCTGTGTGGAGTAAATGAGATAAAAATAGCCCTGTCTGTCAAATTTAATTTGACATCCAGTTTTCTCCCTGTGGGGGTCTTTTGCCTTTCCCCTCTCCCACAGTTGAATAGTGTGTAATTGTATTTGTATGGAATAACTGTTATAATTCACTGGCCATGAGTGGTTTCATCCTTTGGAATTGGCTGCTCACTCATGGTGAGGCTTTGACCACATGAACATATAAATGAGAGTCCATATTGTAGCAGCTTTAGTGTCCTTACTCGTTTCACTCATTGGCATTCCTCTTCACTTTTTGTTTTGATGGGTGGTGTAATTACTGACACCACAGGGGGGCAGCTGAATTTTGTAGTTTGTGGAAAGCCTGCCGGGAGCTGCCCACTAGTGGGAAAGAAAAGGTCCACGTCACCCTTCTGTAAACTCATCAACCAATATGCAACAACCAATAAACCCAAACTTTGATGGGAAAAATGCATGTACACACACTGATGTTGAGACATGGCTACATAGTATCAATCATTCCCATAACACAGTGAAAAATTCACATGGCAGAGCATGTAGACACATACTGTGGAAATGTAACTGTCCGCCCCTGCACACAAACAGATAAAGTCGCCATTGGCCTGGGCTGCAGGACGATAAATTTCCCCCCGCATCTCTTTATGGATTGCACTTTTTTATTTTGCTGCTGGGGTTTTATCTGGGGGCAGCAGTAGCTGAATCCACATATCCTGCCCTGGCACAGTTGGGACTTCACCTACAGTGCATTAGTTCTCACATGAGGAATGAGTTTTTTGATGAAACAGCCCACCATTCTCAGGCTGATGGAACACCACTATGGGTTTACCCACAGTGATCTAATCCACAGCTGGACCCAGACACTAGCTGATATACTAGTAAGAGGGTGGCCAGACAGCTAGAGATTGAAGGAGCTGAATAGAAGAGATCCGGGGAAAGAGCGAGGGACTGAACCAGAATGAAAAGGATATATACTCCGTGAGAAACAGCATGAGAAGATCCTCCATTAGGGAGTCCATATTTGGCATGTCTGTGTATCTCACCCATCTCATTGGCAGATAAACAACTCCTTGCATGACTGCACGTTCAGTGGTGGGTCAGTATACTGCGTTTAAGAGGGTAGACTGACAGAATAAACATCAATAACAACAACCACAGTAAGCAACAGCAACAAACAGTTGGGGCAGTGGTGCTGTGGTGACCCTGGAGGTCCAAAGGCTGCATACAGAAACTTGGGTATGACTCATTGGTGGGCTATAATAACCAGAGATGGCCATTAGCAAGGTATGAGCTGAACAGCATAGGCCCTGGGCCCCCAGCACCACAGAGGTTTAGACTGTTATGACAGGCTCAAACTTGGTGTGCATCTAACAAGCCTCCTGGCAAATTGTGCTTCTGTATTGAGCATCTCCCCTCCACACTGCTGGAATTATTTATTAACCTGAAATATCTGGACTACATTTTTAAACTGATCCTCAGGCATCTAATTGCACTTCACCCATATATTCTTATGTAACTTATATACATTTGGATATTCTTGAACCAATTTAAATTATTATTTTTATTATATCTCCTGTATGATTTCAGATGCATCTCTTCAGACCTTATAACTGTGCATGAACTATGCAGAAGCTTCTAACTTCTAATTGAAGCTGTGTCTGACCTTTTGTGCTGTTTTTACCCTCAACGCACTGCACCAGACAGGGGCATCATCCGGCAAAGGTGCTGCCCTGACCAATCATGTATGGGTGATGATTGGGGACATGGACACCCACACGAGAAGACCTTTTTGTTTGCCTTGTTAGCATGAGCATTCACTACTATTCACTGTCAAATGCACCATAATGACACACCATGCGTTTTCATTAGTACTGGATGTTAAACTGTGTTTTTTACCTATCAGTGCTGACACACTGGTGGTAGAGTTGTTGCTAAGGTAGAGTAGGCTACGTTAGCAGCATGGCTAACCAAAGCACAATGGAAGCTAACGGGCTGGAAACGGGAATGATGCCAGTCGCATTGACTACTTACAACGGGGTCGTATGGAACACTCCCCCTGCAAACCCCCGACCAATGCAGCTGTGTGTTAAAACAGCAGGGAGTTGTGTTTTTGCTGGACTATTGTGAATGTACCTTCACTTTGCTGTCACACTCTGTCATACTGGTTGGGGCTGTTATTCTGTTATATACTGATACTGCGAGACAGCTTTTGCCTTGATAAGAAATATTATCACATTTTAATATCACAAGATCTTGTGGCATCACACCCCTAGTAGCAGTAGTTTGTTTTTTTGTTTGGTTTGCATTCCGTGATATTGATAAATTGCCAAGATTTCAGCCCTTGCCTTGTCTCCACCCGTTGTTTTCCCCTTAGTGTTTTCCTAGGCCCTCAACTTTGTTCTATTTTCCCTGCTCTCATTACCTGCTTGGGTCAACTATGCCTTTACTCACCTGCATCTCATCTGTGTAATCAAGCAGCCAGGGCCAGCCAGCTTTCTGTAGGCACTCCTTGCCAAATTGTTATTCGTGAACTTGCCTATCATCAATTTCCAGTGTTTGTTCTGTCTGTTTATCCCAGTTTGGGCTTGTTTGCTCCCCTTGACTCTGACCCTAAAAGGAGGTTGTTTGTTTTAGTAAGATTAGAAACCTTGCATGGCCTTGACTTTACCTTAGTATTGAATGAATGTGATTTTAATTTGGGAGTAATTTGAGCCGTGTGTAACATTAGTGCTTGTGTCACAGTAGCACTAAACAGAGCGTTCTACTGGATTGCCAGATGTACTTGTCAATCAGCTAACATTAGCTTTCTATTGCACTTTTTGTACCAGTCTCTTGCTGTCTACCACAATGTCAATTGAAAATGACTTACTCTACTACTGACATTTTGTGTACACCTTGGTCATGTGAGCTCAGTTCATACTAATTAGAATGCCATCTAACACTCTGAAGCCTGGTCTTTTGCCTGCCATATACTGGGTGAAGCAGTGTGATAATAGGGTACAGGTCTGGGACAGCCAGAAAGTGAAGTGCTACGATAAAAACATGGAGACAGCTGTGCCACATTCTGGCATCCTTCTCTTTTTCAGCATTGCCAGGTTTTGTTTGACACATTTTCCAGTTTTATGGCCATTGCAGGAACTGGAACCTAGTTTTGCACCTGCTCAAAATCGACCATCAGAGTAAGACCTACCTTAATCTATGTACTGAGTTTTTGTTGCTTTATTTTTATGCTTTATTATTATTATTATTATTATTTAAAAACTTTAGCCCCCTATTTATCAGTTGACCACGTGTGTCACTATATTCATCTGGAGAAACCTAATCTGAGTCTCTGCATTTAAGTTTCCCAAAATCTTGTACAATGTACATATTAATGATATTATATTATATAGCTTATGTCATCTATGAAATTACTTGGGAATGTTTAATTTATCCTACAATGCAGCACCACTTTTGTTTATGGAAAAATGTAGGTGCCTACCAATAGGTGAACTGATAATAGCTTCACATACCCAGCAAGCTATTATATTTACTATATGTGTATCTTGAACAAGACACTTACTCCAGAGAATTGCTGTTTTTAGAGCTGTTCAGTTACCAAATGGAAAAAACAACATTTAAACTGGGTGACACTGAAATGAGAAGCTTACTTTATAATCATGTAGTGATTTTGTTGTACAAGAACAAGCATGTCAATTCAAATTTCTGTGCCTAATTCATGTTGGCTTAGATCTCTGCTCTGAATTTTTCTATCTTGTCCTTTGTTGTTAATCAAAACAACAGAGTGCGATTGCTGAGAGACTGCTACAGGTTTTCTGTGTTCTTTATGATACTGTAGTTTATAGTGCACCAGGCCACTGAAAATGAGCAGCTTTGCTTGACTCAGCAGGTATCTATCTCCTGCTCCTCCTCTTAGACAGAGCTGGACACCAAGCAGACAGAAGCATAGAAGTCGGTGGCAGGGCTGAAGAAAATAGATCACATAAAAACAACACAAGCTGACTGTAAATGAGCACTGGAGCAGACACTGGGGAGTGTAGCGGGCACAGAATGGCATGAGCTAGGTGAGGCAAGGAGCCAAAAGGCGTCAAACCAGACACTCTGATTCAGCATCTCCAATCATTCACACTGCCTTGAGCCACAGCAGGAGATATTATGGTTTTCTTTTTTATTTTTTTAATCATTGACTCTCCATGTGAGTGACAGCTATCTATAGTGATTGACACTAAGTGAACTAGTAGCCTGCTGGGGGAGTGGGAGAGCAGGCTAATTGACTGTCTTCCAGCTGGTTGATGGCTGGCTCCGGAAGAAACAGCAGGCCTGCAGCCCACCACCATTTTTCTCTGCAGATAGCCTGGAAATGACGAATCTTTCTGGAAAGTTTTGGCAGAGATGCATGAGCGTGTCTAGTTGATTCACACTTTGTCTTTTCCATAAGCATGTGGATGTTGTGAGTCATCCCAACTACCATCCTGGATGTGGAGAGTTTTCTTTTCTGCTACAAATACTGTCTCCACGCTCCAATGGCAGAAATTAGAATTAGATGGAGCTGAGGGGATCTACTAAATAAAACATTTTGGTGGTTGAATTATTGAGCAAATAAAGATTTATACCTGCAGTAAAACAGCAGAGCCTGATGGTCTTTTTTGAACACAGCAGCAGAATCAGTCAGCAGTAGAATCAGTCATCCAGTTATTTACTCCAGCCTTCTAAACTAGACTAGGAGATTTTTTCCCAACAAAATTATGATTAGTAAATCATGGATATTACACATAGATCATGTGCATGCACTGGAAGTAAGGACCAAATTGTTGGATCCTTGGTGGGCCCAACAAGACAGAAGAGACATTTACTGTCAAGTCTGGTGTGAAAAAAAGGCCTAATTTCAGATGAAAATGTGTGCATTGTCAAGAATGATTTATTGAGTGTAATATCAGAATAACGGGATCACAATTTTAAGATCTCAAATGAAGAAAGAAAGCAATATCAGAACTCTGAATGGCATATTTTGTTTTCTTTTTCTGCCATTATTCTACTTAATTCCAAGTAAATGCAATACAGCTAGCTTTGTTATTATTGCTGTCAAAGTTAACATGATAATAACGTGTTAACACAAATTCCTTTTAATGCCATTAATGATGCGTGATTAACAAATGCACATACTGTGGTTATGATCCTCAGCCCATCCCGTAGTTTGGGAATCAGGAAGTGATTCAGCAGCAGAAATTTTAAAACATTTAAAAGTAGCAATACATAAGTGTAAAAATACTTTGTTACAAGTAAAAGTCCTGCATTTAAACTGTTACTCAAGTAAAATTACAAAAGTATTAGCATCAAGACATACTTAAAAGTACTAAAAGCAAAAGCACTCATTTCGAATGGCACATTTCACATTCCTGGATATCATATTATTGTATTATAATTATTGATGCATTATTGTGTACATCAAATTTAATGTAACAGCTAGTAAAGGGGGAGCTAGTTTTAACAGGCTTATATGAATTACTGCTGGGTAGCTTGTGAATTTTCCACCACAGATCAATGAGGTCTCATACTGTAGTTGTATAAATCTGGTTATAAGAAGATTACTAGTAATTCAAGTCATAAAATAAATATAGTGTGGTAAAAAGTACAATATTTGCCTCTGAAGTGCAGTGGAGTTAGGGTATGAAGTAACAAAAAAATGAAAATACTCAAGTAAAGTACAGATACCTCAAAACTGTTCTTAAGTACAATATTTGAGTAAATGTATTTAGTTACCATCCACCACTTTTTAGAACAGATTTAAAAACTGTGAATAATTTGTGCTTAATTGCAAGTTAACTATGGACAATTATGTGATTAAATATTTTAATCAATTGGCAGCATTGTTAATTATATAGAAGTTGTGTGGTAACAACATTTCAAAAAGCCATTTATTTTCTGCATTTAATTCAGCGCTATTTGATTTTTATTCTTTATGCATAATTCTAAGACAAACATCCCAGAGGACAAGACCAACAACACTATTTCAGCACATGTTAAATATCCTCTTGAGTAATTCTGATAAACAGTATTTGATCCCAAGCTAATATCCATTTTAATTTGCAGTATATACACAATGTCTGCACTGAGGTCATTGATATTGATTTAATGTAAGCTGCTTCAATGGGAAAAAAATGGCATTTACTGAACCCCTACACACTGGGTTGCTTTTGAAGTAAATTTTTGAAGTGGAAAGATTGTACTGTTCCTACACATTTCATCTATGGTAACTTTAAGACAAATGAATACATTGGTTTAACTGCATCTCTAGAAGAATTATTTTCAAAGTGAACGCTTGATGAACTATAAAAATACAGTAGTCAACTCTTATGCAAGCCACTAATCTATATAACTAGCTAGTTGGGAGGTAGAAGGACCTTTGCTAATGCAATGAGAATGCTTCTTTGCAAAAAGGGAAAGTGGACAATGTGGAATTTGGATGGGCCATCCAATTTTCTGCTTCAGTTGATGTCTGCGGGTGGGTTATCTCTATGTGTGGGGGTCAATGTGCTAACACAAGGAGCCTTCAGATTGGAGTGAGCAGATAGATAGATATATAGATAGATTGATAACTTATAAAAAGAGTGTTGCCTATGTGGTGTTGCTCCACTGATCTGGCTCAGGCCTCTGCATTGACAAGCTGTCCACATCTCACAGTAATTTAGAGACTTTACTCCAGAGAGCAGGTCTGAGTTATAACATTTCTGTCTACCTACCCTTCCTCCTCTCTCGGTCCTTCATCTTCCCTGTGCCCCTCAACTGTCTCCATCTTTTTTTCCCAGTTTGATTTCATTTACCTCCTTGTAATTAAAATGATCCCCACCTTTATCAGCTGCAACATTAAATGTGATGTACACAATAATGTATCAATGATTATGATCTAATAATATGATATACATTGATGTGAAATGTTCCCTTCTGCATAATGAGTACTGTAAGTATATTTAGATGATAATACTTTTGTACTTTTACTTAAGTAACATTTTAAATGCATAGCTTTTACTTTTGACTGAGTATTTTTACAATGTGTCAATGCTTCTTTTACTTGAGTAAACAATCTGAGTACTTCTTCCACCACAGTTTCTGGGTCACTTTTGACCTGCTGCACAGTAGTTATCTAAGTTGCAGGCACACAGTTTACTTCTGTGTTTATTAATAGCATTTTATATGCATTCATTTTCAGTTTTTCCTCCATATGAAAGTGTCACTGGATCAACTAACCGGTTTGTTTACAACTTGTCTGATGTCTCACTGCTTGTTTCTTGACTGATCGAACTTCCTTGTAGCGATGCTGCTGTGTCCTCAGCACGAAGTAAAATAAGCACAGTGTAATCATAACATATGTAAGCTAGTACTGTTGGCAAAAATGGGGAAAGTGGAACTGAGTTGTAAAACAGAATTACTTTTAATTCTATCTCTTCTGCCATCCCATTTTATCTAATATTCTTTTCTTTTACAAGCAATTTTGCATTTCACGTATCTATGTTGCTCTTTTCCGCACCTTATTACGCCTCTAAATATTCAGCTCAGTCCCTCTTTTACAGGCAGATTTTAATTAAATCACCATGATTTCTATTATTACTTTCAGTGGTTTGATCTGGGCTGTATCAGTACTTGATTGTGTGCCATGCTTTAAAACACAAATACTGTGCAAATTTTCTTTCTTGCTTTTGAGAAAAATGTAATGTTTCTGTTTTATGTTTGAGCATCGTGTCATTTTATGCAGATTTATTAAAGTTCTGAATATATTTTCTCTAATAATCTTGCAAATTCTTAGCACTATATTCGACAGACGGTACTATGTGTATTATAGCTTTGACAAGTTGAATGGAATGAAAAGTACTGGCTTTCTTCTGTTGCACATGATACTGCAGAGGTTAGTACCTTTATGCTTTTCCCATTTTCTTCATTGCTAAATCCATCCTCAGTGGTTTGACCCTTCTTTATAGAAGCATACGTATCCACGCAGCGTTGATCAGGTGTCCCGCAAGACTGGTTAGAGATTGATTTCTTTACACATGACTGAAAAACAATTACAGTTAATGAAAATTGACGTCCCTCTGGACAGTAAAAAAGCTGTTTATCAGAACTCTAATTTTATACCAGAAAATTACAGTGAAGTTTTGTCCTTGCTTATTAAACAGAAGCCTATGATCGACTTAACAAGAAGTCAAACAAATGGCAAAGAATTCAAAGTGGGCAAGCTAAGTACTCAATTCCTGAGAGGTTCTACATGTGTCATCACTGTTGGCCTTTCCGTTTGACAACAAGAAATTAAGACCGGCCACTTTAGATGCTAATTTAAGAGCTTAGCACATGATTTCCCTTTCTCAGTAAAGCTTTACTCCCATCATAAAGCTGTTCACAACCCGCATCCTTACAAGACTAGGTACAGAGGTACACAGCAATCCCTACCCCCCACCAAGAGGAACAGCAATCTTTATTATGTTTAGTTTTAATCACTTAATTCATGCTTTAATACAGAAGTAAACAAATAAAAGCACATCTAAGTAAATGAACAGTTGGAGTCTTTTTGTAATAGCTCATAAATCGTTCAGAGTATGTAATGAGCTCCTTTCTCCTCTGGGCTCAACAGCAAGAAATCAGTACTTCACACATGAGTGAGAGCAGCATGCAAGCAGACTCCCACTCTAAATGTGTACCTCTGAGAGAGATTGTATTGCTTGTTTGGGAAAGTTGTGTTAATCTATATAAGCATGTGAGGCTCCATTTTGATGAACATCTTAGGAAAATGGCAGAGAAATATAGATGTATATAGCATAATGATTGCACATATTTACCGTCTTATATTCATGAGAATGTCATCCATAAAACATGCATTGAAATAATTGCATAACTGTGGCAGATAAGTAGGTAATGCTAGTATGAAGACCACTGTGAAATGCATGTACATTAGATACTGAACAATAAGATAAGATGACCACCCTTTTTTTTTCCTGTATCTAGGCAACAAGAAAATCACATAACATTTCACTTCCTCTCTTCCCGGCTCTGTCTCTAACTCTTTTTATCCTTCACTGAAGGGAACACTTCATCTTACTTTTAATATTAAAGGCTCACGTCGAATATTTTTGTCCTTAAAATTATGCCGATACATTCCCTTTGGATGCATAATTATGTGCCGGTGGATTCCTGGTGCATCATTCACTGAGCATCGGCTGTGCTTTATGTCTCTCCTTGAGGAGTGATGAAATGTTTACCAGTGGGTGAGGAGCAAACACGGTGGGGGGAGGGGGTTGATATGTGGTTGAGCTGCTTCACTGACCACAGGAGGGATGGAGAGGGAGGAAGAAGAAGATGAGATATATGTGGAGTTTGATGTCATATAGGCACAACCCCCCACAGAAATAAAGCAAATGTGGGTTCAGACTTAGAGCACTGTTTTTCCCTGTCATGTCTCAGTTTCTGCACTGCTACAGTATCTGTCCTCTTTGTTTTTGTTATATATTAATGAACCCTTTTGCAGTTTCTCCTTCTTTAAACATTTCTGTTTCCTGCCCACCAGTTTTCAATTTGCAATAATTCCTGGGCATCAGACTTACATAACCTTCATTTACCCAGTGATGTCTGGTGTTCAGCGCTGATGCTTTGAAATCGAGTTGCCACAGAAACAGTGCTGGATTTTTACTGCTTGAGAAAAAAGAGAGACAGTTTCAGGAAATAATTGTTTTTAAAGGCATGAGAGGACATTAACTGTTTGCAATATTGTGATTAATTTCTCAGTAACTTATAATACGTTGTCATCAGTTTTTTGTGATTAATTTCTTCAGTGGATCCAGTGCCTTGGATATGTGTGATAAAATAAGTTCTTAATCTTCTGTTTTCAACTTTGAAATTATGTGCTTCATTTTGTTTCCCAATTAGCTATTGATGGTAGGAGAGTTGCCTCAGTAAATCTTTTTTTTTTTTTTTACAGCATTTCTCAATTATCCTTATATTGTTAAAATTTCTTCATCGTTTTCTTGTTCTTCCATCTTTTTGACATTTAGAAAAGTATAAACATAATCAGGATCAACATGTAGAAGAGCTCCTGGTCCATTATGTATTTGACTTCCATCACTGTGCCGCAGAAGCTTTTAATAGTTCAGTTTGATGCATTGATAGAGTTGCTTGGCTGAGAGATTAATTAATTAATTATTAATCATTTGTTTGTCTTTCTTTTCCTTGCTGCCACAATTTGCTGGTAGCATGGCACTGAGTGACAATACACAGTATATGTTGCAATAAAATTACAGCATCAAATCCAGAGACCTATTTCAAGTGAATGCTGTTGTACATACAAAAATCACTGCTGGTTTCAAACAAATGCAGAAAAAAAATCATATCTATTGTTTTTTGTTTTCTTTAAGATGTTAATAGATTGTACAAAATTGTACTAAATTTACAACTATGTAAGGTCTTACGTGATAGTTTAAGGTTTTCGTTGAATGGTCATATTCTTCAGGCAGTTGTGCATTCATGTCAGCTTGCCTGACATCCATTCTAAAAGCCGAAATTTTTGACTGCACACAGTTTTGTGAATATATTTGACCTCCTGCTGCCTGCATTGTAACCTAATGATGTGAATTAAAATACAGGGCCTGAGGTCACTACTCGCCCAGAAATGTTTATGTACAGCAAACTGCTGTTTTACCTGACCGGGTCTAATGTGACGTGAATGGAGTGTTTGGAAACCTACAATCAGTCGGCCAATGAAGCACCCTGGGGTGGTGAATGATCAGCCCATCAATGCTGGATTCCCCCGGAGCACAGTATCTGTTTGCTTTGACTTCTTGAGGCCAGTGTGTCTGACGTATGTGATGCGTTGCGAGTCGGTGATAAGATTCTAATGATCTATGATGTGACTGTCAGTGCAATGCTACCTGTTAGAATTAATTTCACTACTTTGGGATTGTATGTGGTTGTTGCGCTTTGTTGTGCTGTTCACAGGAGTTGCGCATGTTCACAAACTATCTTCTCATTTTCAGGAAGAGGATCTTGGGTTTTATCATTCTGAACTAATTACAGACTATTTGGAGTTATACTACTTTGGGAATGTATGTGGTCGCTTGTGAGATTCTCATATGCAGAATAGTACATTTTAGCTATACTTATCTCCTCTTCATCCTCACAAAAGCAGTAAGGCAGCTCAGGAAGCTGGTCAAAGAGAGATGAGACACTGACTCTGACTGATACTGTAGTTCCACATGATGGATGTAGCTTATAGGTGAAAATTCATGCTGACACCCCCGCTGACAAAGCTGTGCTTTATAGCGGCCTACAGACTGTTACCTGCAGCTTGGCCCCTTCGCAGATGAAGCTTGATATCATCACTTGTACTACATGCCACTGATTCTGTACAGTGATACTGTTCAGAAGTGCTATCATGTAAAGGTAAAGTCGGGTGGCTGTCTAAAAAGGTCTTATACCCAGCCAGGGCCAGCCCATAGATTGACTTTATGTGGGAGGAGTAGTGTGCCCAGTGGGCAGAATTGCTGAGAAGAATTACTAGACCAGATGTTAATTATAACCATGCTGCATTGCACAAGCACACACTTGGGCACCTCTATGCTTGAAGTGTGTGTATGTATGTGTGTAAAGGCAAGGGAGGGGTGTGTGCGCATGTATATATAAATATATATACATACTGTATACACAGATAGTAGGGGTGTGCATCTCTCCAATACATGATGATATGAGATGATTTTGATACATGAGGCTACGATATGATTCGGAAACAATACTTTTTAAAATGGAATGATTCGGTTCGATTCGATACAATTACACTATGATACGGTTCGATTCAATGGGGTATGATGCAATCAGATAGTTTGTTTAAAGTAGATGATGATTTTACATTATGAAGCAACAGTCAGTTCTATAAATGTGAAATTGCTTGCTATAGACTACAGAGAACAAGTACTTTTGACATGTGAATTCAGCAACATGCCATGTTTATTAGTGTAACTGTACACTTTGAGAACTTTACAAAGCCCCTCTGATAACAGAAAATATTCAAGTTCGTTATTGGCACAAATTAAAGCCAAAGAAACAACTAAGCAAGGTGAAAGAAATACAACTTCTGGAAAAATCTGTATAGCCTTAGATCAAGGAACAATAAGTTACTGAGGTTGAAATGGCAAACTGTAAGCACTTGTACAGAAAAAGTGCAGTCTTTTAAAGTGCTCTTTTGTAAATTAACATGCATCTACGTTAAGCCTCCTCCTGACCATCACCTTTTTCTCCATGGCGTCTCACTGAGTGTTGAGATTAATCCTACTGCCGGTGTACTTTATTGCGGCCTTACAATCTTTACATATCGCCACAGTTTTGTCCAGTGCTCCGTTCTTCATATAAAACCCAAATTTTCTTCATACCTTTGACTTTAAGCTTGGCGGTGCGTTGTAGACCGTGTCGTCGTATATGCAGGCGGCCACAGTTACTCTCAATGTGCCCACCTGGCTCAAAAACTGCGTCCGCCATGCTGTCGCGAGATTACCGTGGCCGGTGCACAGGTTACGTCAGAACAAGGCTGCAAAACTAAAAAACTAACCGGCATGCACATGTCAGATGCCGCTGTGTTTATTTGTTTGCAGCAACATCAAACCAATTTATAACGTTGTAATCGGGCCATCGACCGATTCAGCGCACATTTGGCCTGATTCGGGCTTCATCTACTGATGCACTTGTATCGTTTTAATTCAAATCGATTTTCCGATTCATATCGGTTATTTGTTTCACCCCTAATAGATAGATAGCATGTCTGTGCATGTTTGCATATCTACCTCTTGTCTTGTAAACATCATCTTGGTACAAAAATGACTTCAGTTTTCCCAGAAAGTAGCATGAGATGGTGCTTACAAAACCAAAGAGAATATAAATACAGAAAAAAAATCATAAAAAATCAAAATACACACAAATGAAAGTCATGTCTTAGAGGAAACATAAGAAAGAAGGCTCCCTGTCAGATCTTCCCCTTTGTAGCTTCATTCTATGAACTTGTTTTTTTCTTCTGTAAACAAAACAACACCTTGTTGTCTACTTTTCTATCGTTTTACTTGTTTTTGTTTTTGCGTTTCATGTGAACCATATTCTTTGGTAAACTGAGACTTCTTTGAGGGACTAAGAACAACTGAGTGAGAAAGATAAGCTAACACTCCCCTTTAAGTACCTTTCCATCCATTAAGATGGAGATTGTAGCTTCAAAGCTAATTGATTTTTTTTTCTTTCTTTCCTATTCTTTTCATGGAGAATGTGCAGGAAATCAGAAGTGGGATCCTTTTCAATTTCCCTCCCAATAAATTCCCATGCTTTTATCCCTTGTCCTAATATAATGGCAAATTAAAATTCATTGAATTTCGTGTTCATTAGGCTCTGAAGGTGAGAGGATGTGGTGCTTTAGAGGTACTTGTCTTCCTCTGTATAAGTGAATGACAAATAGAGATGGAGTGTCAGACATGAATGCAGAATAAGTGTGAAAGAGCTGGTAGAGGCTTCCCATTTTCTAAAGGATTTTCACTTTATGGTCAGCATACTTGTATTGTTAATATTGTATATGCCTATAAATAGTCACTACAGAAAAACCAATGAACAGGCAGTAAGTGTCATGCAGATGCATTTAAGCTGTGCTATACGCATCACAAGATTCAACAGCAATACTTATTTTAGATGACAAAACACAGTTCAGTAATCTGTTTTAGCTGTGGACGTGATAAAAAACAAAATGGTGATGGCAGCTGTTGAGGATTCACATACTGAACAAACAATGGATCAGTAACCCTGACTTCCTCACAGAAACAACCAGCAGGCAAATAGTCACAGAGTCCACAGGGCAAATGAAATACCAGACTGTGAATACCTGTTTATATAAGGAAACATCTAGAAGCCATGAAAAAGTCAGGGTGCTGCGTTGTTGCTTTAAGTCGTGTCCGCAGGTTCTCCATACCTGCTTACATACAATGCCAATTCATCTCTCTACTGTGTTATTTTGCTTAAAACAATACGATCATTATAATTCTTCAAACCTGAGTCTCACTTTCTAATATTAAAAACACCACAAATAAATAGTATATGATGAGATTACAATTGTATCGATTACCATTTCTCATACTGTCAGTGATTACAGTATGCTCCAATGAAGGATTTCCTAGTTTGCTTTTTAGCCTTATAGCAAGCAGCAATCAAGGTGCTTGCAAAACTGAGGCTGTAAGTCATTTTCATAATACATTGTGTATCACAATATCTGAAATAGGTTTCATATACAAATGATTCTTCTTGGTTATGAGGCCAGTACAGGAGAGCTGACAATGCCCTCTTTTTTTCTAATTCCAAATTAATGCTGGCATCTGTGCATATGATGTCTTAAATGTAAATACAGTCTGTTAATCCAAATCTTTGTCTATATGTCATTATTAATACATTTAATGCGAGCAACACATGAAATAGTTTCAGTATATCACTGTAAATGTAAAATAAACCCCTCTTTTGACATACACGTAGTCTAAGTACTCTCAGATAACACCCTCATGGATTTATATCACACGCAATGCTTATGATGTGAAGTATGTATATACAGTCTGTATATGGGATCCCAGCAGGCTATCACATATCTACTGTAAGCAGGGCCATTAATTCCCTGCTGCAAACTGTTCACTTTATTATTTTGTGCTGAAGGAGAGACAATGACAAAGAGAGTGAGGTAGAGAAGGATGGACAGAGAGAATAAAAAGAGTTTATCAGGTCTTGGCCTACTGTGAAGTGAGCATGTGAATGCATGTGCTTTGGGTTTGGAGAGTGATGAGAAAAATCTGAGACAGCCGCCTGTGCCTTCCCTAACTCTGTTAGGCCAGACTGGCATTTTAATAAGGGCTGGTGAATACCACTGCTTCATCCCCCCTGGGGAGGCCAAACACACACACACACACCTTTACACATGCACACTAAATATACTGAGGGAGGTAGGTGCACAAATTATGTGTAGGTGTGTATGCATGCTAGCGGATGCAGAATGAGGTTGAGTATATAAAAAGTTCCATGTCTACATATTATAAAAATATTCAGGAACATGGGTAAATGCGGTCTAGATATTAAATAACTTCAAAAGTAAATTTATAAATGATAAATTAAGTATGTGGCAGAGATTCCCACCAGGGAAACCTCAGCCCAATACCATTACTGTCCATACAAGAGCAGCAAGGGTGGGCCGTGTGCATACAGAGAGCTTTCACATTCTCACATGTCAAGCACAGAGCCCACTGACAATGAGGAGTAGGAGGGAACAGCAAGACTGCAGCAGCGGTGAAACACCACACAAGGCTTATTTTAGTGTTGGCTGCCTATCAGCCGCTGACTGCAGCATGATGTGTCACATCCAGTGGTGGTACATCAGGCAAAGGGGGCTCATCTGTGGAGAGTAATGCAGATAGATGAATGCTGCCTCATACTGACCAGTGCAGATGAAAAGCAGAGCTATACATAATATTCACACATACTGAGCCTGCTCCAGCTAACTGAAATGTGGAAGCGGTGGAGATGTCTGCTTGCTATGATGCAGTCATTGGATTTCTGGTGTGATAACATATTCTCAGCAACATCCACTGTCAAAATGTATGTGGTGCATCTCTGCATGGAATCCCGAACCAAATGTAGTACAATTCTCCCCATTTCCTCTGAGACTACTGTGATCAAAAACAGGCTGTATATGCAATGGTATCAACTAGAAAATGTGGAATTTTTATATAAAAAGCATTTCTTAGTAACAGCAGAAACATGATTGCTGAGTTGATATGATGACTTGACAGGAGCAACTTACACATGCAGCTGGGGCTAAACTAATATGTTGACTTTTTAAGCTGACAAGTGTGTAATGTGATTGCATGTACGCAGCACCATTTCTATTTTCTTGTGATTTTTTTTTTCACGCAGCAGGGAGAGCAGCTTGTGAGAGGGATCAGAGTAGTTGTGATACCACTCGCCCTTTTAAACAAGGGAGAGATAAAACAGAGCAACATCCTGATTGAAGATAAACCCACCATGATTAGCTTTGCTGTGCTCCTCATGCTGTTGTTTTCATGTCTATTTTTCTTCTTCATGCTCCTTTTATCTGGCATTCCATCAGAATGTAAAGTTTGTCATAAAATACGGATACGCTTGCATAATTGCACACTTTATAAAGGCTCATTTTTAACTAAAGCAGATTTCTATATACCTGCATGAAACTTCAATTAAGTTATTTGTATCCTTTTATGTTAGAAGAAAATATTATTGGATTTCCTGGTCACATCTTGATTTATACATTTTTCCACTAAAAATATCTGTTTTTTACAGGTATGCAGTTATTCCACATGGTTCTTATACATACACCTATGAATAACCATTTATAGGCACTGTCTTGCTGTTTTATTTCTTTACATTACTGGAATTGCCCAAGGGGCATTGACAGTGGGGGTTTAATGAATTAAAGCGGACATAGCTGACTCAGTTCAATCGATAACTGGTCCCCTGTGGAGCCCTCTGCTCTGTGCAGCAGAAAGAGCAAAGAAGGGGAGATGGAAAGACAGAGAAAGAGAACAAAAGAGAAAAAATGAAGGAGAGAGAGCAGAACATACAGAGGAGAAAAAGAGGAGGGACTAACTCTCAAGAGGGAGATGATGTGAATGGAGAGAACAGGGATGGAACTGAATACAAAAGTAGTTGTGTGCGATGAATAAAGTATGGCTGATGAAAGGGTTAAGTGTTTTTGCAGTTCCTCACCCTAATGACTCCTGAGGCTTCTCCTCAAGAGGGCTAGTTTGTGCTATATCCCCCAAAGATGTGCACTTGTTTCATTTCATCACAGTAGCAGTTACAGAACAAACAAAGTAGGACTTTATCAGACATGTGGCCTCATTCAGTCCAGTGCTCATAGAAACAACATTTGTCTTGCTCTCCATCTTGGTACTGAAATCATAATTGTGGCCTTTTGAGCATAAACACACTTCACTGTTGTGCTTTGTTCCAACATGCGCTCTGGCAGCATAAAAAAAGAGTTTTGTTGTGTTTTGCATAAGAAAATGATGAAAGAATACACTCGCCCTTGAAAATAGGTACATAAGAGAAAATGCAAAGTATAATCATGCTACACAGCTGAATGATGTCTGTCTCTCTCTTTCTCCAAGGTCCACATTGGTTTATGTCATGGATTATTTCATTGGTATATGTGAGCTTGGATGCTATAGTGTATACATAATAAACTATTCTTGAAATAAATGATTGCTCTTTGAAACAGTTGAAGCATACCTTCACAGCTCTGATATATTATTTCCAATTCAAAAAAGGTATAGCTATTATTTTAACATCAGCATGTTTTTTTTAATGAAGTCCAATATTCACTGTTGGTTGTGTACCTGTTTTGGCCAGGGTTTTGTATCATAATGCTATCATCATTTGGATATAAGAATAATTTAAAAGATCACCACCATTGTGAGTGCTAGAAAGGCTATTGACTGTATGTGAGCCCCCTTGTGGCCAAAATGTGCAGCTGCGCTGCTGAGCACTCCAAGCACATACAGAGACAAATCCCTGGGTTAGTGACAGCTGCCCATTTACTGTCAGTAGAAACTGAGTACTGTCACTCAGTTCACCGTACTGTGTGAAACAGGCAGCCTAGTGAGGTGACAGCCCAGACGGAAACCTCTGTTCTAATACAGTGGCAGCTGGGTGAGAGCCTGATGACAGAGATTTTTAACCTGTTATTATTTTTGTCCATAGGACTGGTATTATGCCACTTTATGAAGTTTTGACACTGTTTTCAGGTGATAAAGTAAGCACTTAGATTGAGAATTTGTGGTCAGTTGATTTAGAAATTTGTTCTGGCATTTTCTGAGATGTGAGTGCTTGTTACCTGACCAAGTTAGCTTTATTAGCAGGCAGCTATCATTTAGAGCACAAATGTGTTAAAGTCTGTCGGCAAGGACGCCTGGTGTTCCAGCTGCACATTCTAGCTGCGTGCCTACTCTTGGAACCTACAGTAACAAGCGGTACACTACATGCTTCCTTTAACTCTTAACTGTCGCCTGCCATAACACACGTACACGCAGCTGAGCAGAGGACATGAAGGATCACTCCACAGTGTAACAGTTAGCTAGTAACTGAGAATGTATGAGCAATTTATCAAACAGCTGTTGAACAAGCAGAACACAAACTTGCAGAAATGTGACATCTTTACCACTTTGCAGTGGTCCACTCAAGTCCCCATTTTACCCATAAACTAACAAGTGAATGTCTGTCATGTCTATCATTTTTCTTGAATAACCTTCAAAATAAAAATCAGCATCAGATGCCAGCAGGGGGTTTTCATGGTCAAGCAGTCATATGTCAGGGTCAAACTATCATGGGAATACTGCATTATGGCATTTATGGCGTTATGGGGAAACTGAGTTACCCTTGGCGGAGGTTGCACTCTCTGAGTGCTGTCTAGTTAAGCTCTGCGTTAGTCCATGCTGGATCCTGGGAAAAACATATAACTCTATATATCTGCTAGATGTTTGACTGTCTTCACTAGCTAGTCAGTAACAGTTGTTACTTCTGTTTAGTGCAGGGTGTATACAAGGTAGCTAGGTAGGTACTTTATTGATCCCTCAATGGGGAAATTTCAGTGTTTCTGCAGCAATGGAGAACAAACAACATAACACCATGAGAAACAAACACCACACACATATCTTGATA
>NW_018127930.1:3672705-3697430 GCF_001952655.1 Monopterus albus
ACCTACGGTAACGCTCCTTCTTACACTGGGGATGTAACAGTCTTGCGCTAAAGGAACTGTTCAGAGCCTCTACTGTGTGGTGCAGGGGATGGAAGGGGTCGTGCATGATGGATGTTAGTTTTACCAGCATCCTTCTGTCCGCCACCTCCTTGATGGAATCCAGGGGGCAGCCCAGGACAGACCCAGCTCTCTTAACCAGCTTGTTTAGTCTCTTTCTGTCCCTGTCTGTGCTACCTCCCATCCAGCCCACAACAGCATAAAAAACAGCAGATGCCACTACAGTATCATAAAAAGTTCGAAGGAGTGCCCCCCGCACACCAAAGGACCTCAGTCTTCTCAACAAGTGGAGGCGGCTCTGGCCCTTCTTGTACGGGGCATCAGTGTTTTCAGAATGAGTTTTTCAGAGCTATTTTGGTGAAAATAGCTTCTCAACTGTACAGTTATTGTGCTATAAAGCCAACCAAACTGAAGAGTTGTTGATAATTCTTTGTGGGTCATTTGAAAAACAAAAGGATTCCTTTCCAACCATACCAGCCTTACTTCTGTGTAAACACATTTCTGTCCAGTCTGAAATGATTGCCTCCATGTTATTTCCACTCCTTTCAATCACGACATCTCTTTTCTTATATTATTTTAGTTTTACTTTAGCTTTCCCTGCTCCATGTTATCTTTCTGTATTTTTCTGACTTGACAAGAAACAGTTTTGCCTGTCATGTCACACTTGTGACTGACTGTGTGATGAATGGTATTCTGGTTAGAGTTCTGCTCTGTTTAAGGCACACAGCAGGGCAGATACACCCCACCAGCTCCCCTTCTACCTGTCACGTACCGCACCCTACTCACGTCACCCTGTATTACTTACATTTTCTCTTCCCCTGTCTCCTTTTCAAAGCAACTTTGCTGTAGTTCTCCATCCAGTTCTTGGCTTTTCATTCCCATCTGACACTATTTGTCTTGCTGCTGTGAATCTGTCTGCTGCAGACAGTCTATCACGGCCTCATGCTTTAGAAAGTGATTCTTGCTGTATTTGCATTTGCCATGATTTTAGCATAAGGTAATATTCCGTAATAATACATTGTCTTCCTGTAAAGCTGTCAGCTGTTAGATGTTTACTCATAGTTTTTTATATTTCACTTTTCTCTTAAAACTTCTCTGCAGTTTAACGTTCCTCCCTCTGTTCTCTATACTATATAATTTTTCAACAAAGGCAGTGTACTCAGTGACATATTTTTTGCACTTTTTTCCATTAGCTCCTTGTTGTAACATTTTTATGCTTACAGTTATTTTCTTGCAGTAGCACACTCTGCTAATCAGTGTGCACAGATGGACAAAGTGTTATAATTTAGCCATGCTAACAAGAAGCAGGTAAACGAAGCCTTTTCAGGCACTGCTCTGGTAATGGGGCCTTCATTGATTGACAGGCCTATTCTCTGCTCTTCCTGAGTGACAAGTCTGCAATCGCCGCTGCAACATAGGAAATGAGAGTGGAATTACAATACCAACCATGTCACCTCCTCAGGGGACAAGAGAAAGGAAAATACAATCACATTCCCCATCAAACACACACACACACACACACACACTGACAGATAAACAAAGTTGCAGTCTCCATTTAGCTTCACACTGATGGAGAAACACACACATACGTGCATGCACATACCTCAACTCCGCCAGTGTTTAAGCAATGGAATAACTAGAAAGCTATACCGTATGTATGTGGACCAAAACTCTCTGCATCATATTGGTTTTATTCTATAAACCATTCCAGAGGAAAGTCAACACTCAGTTAAAATAAACAAAGTTGTCCAAATTCAGTCCATTATGTTTTATATATTGACTATTTTTCTGCTTGGAGACCTTTGGTACCACAATTTAAAAGTTGTATTTTAGAGGCAGGGATAATGCAAGAGGAAACAGATTTATTTCTTCCTCATCCTGCTGGAAGGAAGTTTGAGTAGGTGTGTGAGTAAGTGTGGTTTTCCTAGAAAGGGCTATTAAAACACCCTTAATATTTTAGCGTGTCCATGGGATTTGTTTAGAGAAACCGTGAAAATGATAGAAAGCCTCTGTGTGTGTGTGTGTGTGTGTGCGCATAAAAAAGAGAAACACAAAGTAAAAGGAAAGGATGAGACCACACAGGAGAGTTGATGTATGTCTATTTACACCACATAAGAAATTGCTAATTCAAATTCACAGATTATCTTACATCACTCAAGTCTATTCAACGTGACCCTTGTAATATGTGTGGGTGGGGGTGGGATGATCATCAGTGAGTGATCCTACAGGAGGAGCTTTGTCATCTTTGTCCAGTTCATGATGTGATTTCACCATATGCATTGTTCCCTCTGAGTCATTATTAGGTCTGGTTAATATGATGCTTGGGTAGAGGTCTAAGTGGGGACAGTTCTTGTTAAAGGATTTCTATTATGTCTGATTTTACATGGAGGCCGCCATAGGCCTGAAGTCTGTCTGTGCTGCTTTTATTATCGTTCCCCTCTCACTTTGTCTTTACTGCCTGTGGTGCGAGCGTGGATGTTTATGAGTTTATAAAGGCTCATGATGCATCATCATGCTTTTATAAATTCAGACTTGAACATGGCCTTCCCTCCTGCTCCCCACCGTTGACCACTATCCCCTCGTTTTCTAACCATCCCAGCACTCTCATTTAACCTTGTTAGACCCTTGAAAATGGGCCGCTCAAGGGCTGTTACATGCCGCAGTTATCTCTAACAGGGGATTCATTAATGTCACTGGTAAAGGGGAAAAAAACAGTTCAGATCAGACATATATAATTTACAGAAACCAAACTCAACATCTTCAGAGAAGGAGGAATGGATATTGTTACAGTGCTACTTGAAGATGTGGCCACAGGCTGTAGAGAGAACAGGCAAGTCTGTTAGGGCTGAAGAACATCACAGGGACCTTTTGTGGTGTGACAGGCCAACACAAGGTGAGGGGTTTAGAGCTGTAAGAGCACAGGAGAGCCATCGGTGGAAGCAAAAAGACAGATGCACGTTTATGGTGTTAAGCAGCAGCTGGACAGGTGCACAGCCACCATAATGAACCCCACTGAAAGTGAGCAGGAACCAGGTGGCCAGCCTTTCAGCAGTGGACAAAAGGCAATCAGACCTCTGCCCCCCTTTGTTTGTGTGTGTGATGCACACACTCCTGTAAAAGTGAAAAGCGAATCAGTCAGAGAATGGAATTGTGTATGGCACTGAGAATTGCTTTCAGAGGAGCTGGAGTGTGCTGCTGTAGATGGACTGGTATTATAGCCTCAGCAGACATCTATTGGAATATCCCCTCAGAATTCATTGTGGTTAAAATCAAGTCTCAGTGTCGAGCATAAGGCGGTTCAATAATTCTCCTCTGTAAATTGATAGCTTTGATTGTATTGCACATCATGGTGTCAGGGGCTTCTGAAATTGTTTTTGTTGAGCTATAGGTCTTCAGTCCTGCAGTTACTTTTGTTTTATTCTTCCAAGTGCAGCCATGCTCTTGAGTTTGAAACAAGGATCATGAATGCACCTGTTGGAATGAATAATGGCTGGTGCAATATTGTGCTGTTAAGGAGCATCGTGTGGGGAAAAAAATGATGATTGTTTCCTTTTCAGAAATGTTCTCCACAGACACAGCATGGGGCCCACTCTATAGATTAACTATCAGGTATTTCAGTGCACTGAATTCGGCTAAGAATTGTCTTAACTGCAGCTCAGCCCCCAGATGGCAGAACGAGTATATGGTCAAATCATTGTTTGAGACAGCACCCCGCAATTTTTGCTCTCCTAACAACTGCCATTGATGGTTTTCCTTTACTCATTCCCACCCCCTCAATTCCACAGCTCTTTCTCACCTTTTTTTTTTTTTTACAGGCTTCAGCGCCTGTGGTACATTGCTATATTTCAAACTGCACTGTTTCCGGGTGTTAATGCGTTAGTATCAATGGCTAATTAAAACTGAAGATCGCTTTGATAAAACATCTGTTCTGCTCCTAATAAGCAGGGCTGTCTTGAAGCAATTGCATTAAGTGTCATTAAGTGCTGATAAAATGGTGCTGCCTGGTCAATGGTGGTAAATGTTACTGAATGCTGACTTATGCATGCCCTGAACTCAAATACATTCCATACTAAACAATCACAGTATATCTGCTTCCACCCTGGGCAGTCTGCAGTTGCCTTGGACAATTCAAAGAAAAGTCCTGATACAGATTTTAAAAGAAAAAAGAAACTGTTTTATAGAAACGATTTATAGCTATTTACCAAATTAAGCCTTAAAAATGAAGCTTCATGCCTTGTTCCCAGTGCATTGCATTTTCTTTCTCGTTATCAATAAATGGAACAATAAATTCTCCCCTATATGTGACATCCATTTCCATACAAACAAAAAGAGAGCAGGAAAAAGAGAGAGTGTGGAAAGAAGGAGTGATAACTGCAAAATATTAATCTGAAAGTCGGAGAACAAGAAGAAAAGAACCTCAAAAGTGAAGTGACTAATAAGCATGGTGCAAGACGCTTCAGACTGACTGATAATGTGCTTCCTAACTAGGTCAGACAGCGGAACCCGTGACATCTGTCTGACCTTAATGATGGATATGGTGAAATATTGTAATGTTGCTGATGGGCTGACTTCTTTAGCATCCATGTGGATAAAAAAATGTGGAAGCAATTTAGTCTCAGATGCCCCATCCTAACAAAACATCAGCTCTTAAATCTTTGGTGTTACAAAGTGACACATGCAGATGGGCCTCTAAAACATGCAGTTGTATTTATTTATTTATTTTGTAATGTCTATATATTCTTAAGGAGGTGTTCTGTAGTATGAGAGCAAGCTAAGGTGTATATATTTCACACATTATTTTTATTAAAAGTTTGAATCCAAAGAGAAGGTAGTTGAACCTACTTTGTCAATCCATAAAATAAAATAAATAATAATAGTATAAATTAAAAAGTAAGCCATATCTGAGTTTATAGAACCTATGAAGGTTATTGGGCTTGTGATGGTCTATTTATTAAAACCTAATGGATTTGGCTGGCTGGGACAAATCTCCAAGGCTTTCTAAAGATTTTCTTTTTTTAACTCTCTGCTCTTTTTGCTGTTCCTTCACCTTGCCTGAATCACTCCATGTTGTATTACTGTATTTCTGTTTTATAGTCTTTTTTATTCATCCCTTCATCTCTCTATGCAAGTGGTCCATCGTTTGTCCCATATAATGTATAAAAGGCAGCATTCCGAGTCCTATTGTGTAAAGCATTGGTGTGCATTGCTGAGCTAATGGCTTTTAAGATGTCAAAGGGAAATGTAGCGCGCACACACACATACACACAAAACCTCCTTGCCCTGTGTGGGTGTTAATCTAAAACGTGTAGCTGCCATCCATTCTGCAAGAGACCTTTTCTCTTCTCTCTCAGAGAATGGTTAACAGCAGCAGGCAACAATGACAATTCAAGTGGACACATTAAATCTGTTAGTGTTTACATTGCCCCATGAACTTAAGACCATAGCACATAAAGGATGTTCCCCTAAGTAGTTGAGAAGTGTTTTGCGGTGTGCATTTCTGAATTTTACACTTTGCTGTAGAAGTTTTAGCTGAGTGAAGAGTGAGTTGCTGACCATGAAAATGCAGTGGTGAGATGGAGCTGATCCCATTATTTGCAAACTGACTTGTAAAAGTGCCGTCCAATCTGCTCTCAGGTGAGCAGAGAAATCTCATATCCACATGCCATCTACAGTACCAGAGAAGCTGTCTGCTTATGCAATGCTTTTTTTTTTTTTAAAGACTGTATGAGTTTTATCAGCATTGCAATGCTCCCTCTGTAGGCTTCCTCTCAGGAAATGGAGGAGGAAGTGAGGGGTTGTGCACCATCAGTTATCAGATATAGAGTAGTTGCTGTGGGATATTACTCGTTGATGGATTCTGAATAAGACATCTGCCAAAATGTTTGGAGAATTACTTTGTGTATAGGTGCTTCACACTATTTCATTCCAATATTGTAAACACTAGATGTTCCCCACCCCACCCCCACCCACACAATTTACTGAGCCATGTGGGTTAAGGGGATGTGTAAGCAACACAAGAGGACAAGACTAGTATATCCACAACACTTGCACTGACACATCTGACAGGTGCTAAAATGAGACATAAGGGCCTGTAAAACCCAAACATAGAGAGCAAGGCAGAAGCTGCAGATTCTGAGAGAAAACAGAGGCGCTGCTGTCTGAGACCATAACCCTGACAGAATCACTATGTACCATTTGTCTTCATGGATGTGACAGTCCTTAATTATTTCCAGGGGAGGCTGAATGATTTGTATTTCAGTCAATGAGCTACAGGCCTTTTCTCCATCTAGTGTTAATGATTTAACTAAGTGCCTCTCATGTGCTTTATCTGCATATGAATTCTGTTAATCATATTTTTAAGCCTATTTTGTTCTCTCTGATAACTACAGTATATGATTCTTTGTTTAATTAGCATTATCATTAGAGTGTACTGCTGCTATTGATGTAATTGCCTTTGTTATGTGATCTAATAGCATTACTGTTTGTTTCTTAAGAAATGTCCTTCGGTTGACAATATGCTAATGACAGTTTTTTTTTCTATCAACCTGCAGTCTTTGAAGCTCTGCCTCTTGCTTCATTTCATGTTTTGTACATTGGTGAAATTGTTCTTGAAGCCCTTTTTTCCACTCTCTTCCCCTCCTATTTCCCAAGATATTGCTGCTGTAAATAGATTTACCTTTTTCCATAGCAAAGTTCTTTTTGCATATGTTTTCCCTCCTTGATCAAGCCTTTTATCCCCGACTACCTGACTCCGTCTTCTTAACTTGAGACTAAACTGAGGGGAAGGTTTGACTCAAGGTGTCACATAACAGCTCCCATCTTATATCTCAGTGTTGCCATTAAGATTGGTTCAATTTATATTTATACATCCTCTAGTCAGTTATATTAGTCAGTGTATCTTCCTCTATTTCAGCTACATAAACAAACCAAAACTATCAAACATGTGTACGCATCAAAATACAATGCATGGCAATAGCCATTTTAAATATGTATGAAAACATTTTGCCATTATTAGTGTCCCACTAAGCTGACAGTGTTACTTTTCTATTCATACCACTTAAATCTTGCTGCCATACGACAGCAAACGATGTAGGAGTGGCTTCCAAAATCCCTAGTAATCCATCTTCTTAGTGATTACCACAAGAACTGGCTTGTAACTGCTTATGACAGCCAACATGAAACACTGGGACAGATGTCATAAGTTATTGTCGGTGGCAGCGAGGAGGCTTTATGCAGCTTTAATGATGACTTTCATGAAGCTTCACAAAGCTTCATCGACTCCAAACCAAGATGTCGTGTCTCTTGCTTTGCGATGTCTCTCCAGCTTAAATGTGCCATCCAAGACTGTGAGCTGCAACTAGAAGAGCACTGCTCCCAAAAGACTTAGTGGAGCATAGGCTCAAGTCACCTTGAACTATACCACTGCTCCTCAAATAACTCAAATGGGGGTCATACCACAGACTGAAGTTAGTGTAAGCACATGGATATGCAGCAATGGCCTGAGGAGTCAGAGAAGCATAAATGAGGCTTGGGATATTATATTTCAATCACTCCCTCCTCCTGCTCCTTGCTTTGTCACTTGTGCACACATGCACAACATAAAATCTCACTCCACTTGCCTTTCTCTCATCCAGGTTTGGTTCTTTTTCATCCAAGAGTTTACAGTGATAATGGCAGAAGTCCACAGATTGCTACTCCTACTCACATCCCTCAGCTTGTTAATGTTTCAACAATGGAATTCCTCTTCCAGCTTCACTCTCCCCCACCAACATGTGCCTGACTCTTCTTTAGTGCTTATTTTTAATCTCGTTTCCCACACCTAAATTCTTCTCCATAGTCTAGCATGTCCCACTGTTTTACCTTACCCTGTTACCCCATCCCATTATGTGCAGCATCACAGCAACCCACTCATTTACAGACATTTCCTTTATTAACTGTGCTTACCTGCCAGACATAGCAGCATAATCCTCTGCCAAACTCATCAGGATGCTAATAATGGTAGTCATTCCAGCCAAGCCACGATCACTCAGAGAAAGGTGAGTAAATGAGGGCAGTGACATGGTTGGGTATGGGCAAGAGGAGGACACAAAGGAAGGGAAAGCAAATTGTCTTACAAAATCATCTGGCTTCAGAACTTAGCAAAAAAATATCATTTGCAAATGACCATCCAAGTGTAATATGCCGCCTTAATGAATGGGAATAGCAAATGAGGGACTGGCATATACAAACACAGGCTGTCTGAATAATTCCATTAGAAAACAGTCAATGTTCATTTGCACCGTAATTAGGCCTCCTCTCCCAGAGACATGCTGGCCTGATTGATAGTCAAATTGCAGGAGATTGTGTTTACTTTTTCATCCAATCTAGTTAGGGATTCTCCGTATGCCTTATGTCTTGTGATCTTTTTCACCCCTCCCCCAAACACCCATTCTCCTCATGAATAAACCAACAGAATGGCTGAAGGTTGATTCCTGAAAACAGGGAAAGCAAGTATTGTAAACTCCAGGAATACCTCTCTAACAGCGGGGGAGGGAGGACAATAACAGATTTATGTATTTAAACCACCATTATAAATGTCTTTCACTGCTCACAAAACTGGCTCTCTTGTGCTTTTCAAAGGAATAAAAGTTCCCCAAACCTTTTCCTGGTGTGATGCATAAAAAAAAGAGAAAAAATCCCCAAAGTTTATCTGTTATGTGTTTGTGTTTTAGTGAAAAACGTCTGCTTTTTTCTTAGCTCATGGTATAATGTTTTATCTGTGCGAGAAGACATGACATCACGGTGTCATCATGATCCTTGAAATTTTTAGCCCTAGGGCAGCACACGGTACTTGCTGTGTTACAATGTTTTTGCACAGGGTGATTGTGTCTGCCTGTGTAGTGTTTGGTGCGGTTAACATAAGAGACATTGCTTGAGAACAGTTTTTATTTTTTATTTTTGGCCACCAAGTGAATGGTATGGAGTTACTGCCATATTGTATTTGTACAAATAATGATTCCACTTTTGTGAGTACCCCACACAAATCTTAACCCTGTGCCTGATTACATCTGGCTTGGAAGGGGAACTAGTTAGTCAAAAGTCGTTTTTACACTGACATCCCACACTTTTGTTTCAAAGGATGGCCAATATCCTACCCCTGTGCTGTTCATACAGATCAAGCTAAGGGTAATATAATTTCAGGCCAGCCTGTGAATTTAGACAGCAGGCTGGGATTCAACACCAGAGGCAGGACGCAACATTGCTCTGCATCAACTGTGACATAAATTTTGCACCGGTAGTCTACAAGTCAAAACAACAACAGCAGGAGAGATAAGTGTAGCTTTGTTGGCTCTTCAAGCATTTTTTCACTTCATGCAAAACTGGTTAGCGTGTTTCTTGCTATGTGTAGGAATGTCATGTGTAATAACTGCAGTCAATGCGTTCATGACATCAGGAATCCTCTGACCTATAAGTTAGAGAGAAGCCTCAAGGCAGAGAAGCATTCTGACACCAGTGATAGTGTCGTGCACATTTTACGTCATTACAACATACTGTAGCACTTGGACCCTTTCTACACAGAGTGTGTCTCCCTTTTGTTTCACCTCTGGTACTACCTCACAAGGCAGACCAGAGGTGAACCAAGAATGGCCCACCATTCCGGCTTTGCACCTTACACACAAAAAATGAGATGGAATTAAGGCGTACCAATCCCACTCCGAAAAGGCGGTGAGTCATCGCTTTGGTGGATTTAAAAAAAATCCATCAATATTACTGTTGAATGCTCTAACTTTTTTATTTTCTTTTTTTTTATCTGCTTCCTACACCTGTTTTGATCTTTCTACACTGGCTCCCCATCAAAGTCAGAATTAACTTCAAGATCCTGGTACTTACATTCAAAGCCTTGCACACTCAGGCACCTGCCTATATCAGAAGATCTTCTATAGTCTTACGTAACTAGTATGTCTCGAAGCTCATTTGAGAGGAGCTTGTTGGCTGTTCCTTGATCCAGACTTAAAAAAGAGGTGACTGTGCCTTTGAGTTGTGGCTCCTAAACACTGGAACTCGCTCCCACTGGACTTAACATCTATGGACACTTTTAAAAAGTAGCTCAAGACCCAGCTTTTTAAAATGGCTTTTGAGTAGTGCTTTTATTGTGTTGTAATTTTTGCAGTACTCTTATTATGTTGTTTTTATGAAGATATTGCTATTTTATAGCCTATAGCTGTATTTGTACTTTTGTGTGAAGCACTTTGGGACTTTCGATCTAGAAAGGTACTATATAAATAAACGTTACTTACTCACTTATTTACTTTGCATTTCCTGAATTCCTACTATTCCCCTTTTCATGGAGGAAAAGGGAAATAAAATAGCATCCTATACTTTTCTTTGATTATTCCACTACCAAATGGCTTGTGAGTTTCTTAGGTGCCCACTACAGCAGTTTTGTTTTTTTCTTCATTGTTCACTCAGCAGCCTGGGCCAATGGGAAAAAAAGCAGTTTGCTTGAGCCAATGGCAGCACACTCACAGTGGCAACCATGTGTGCATCCGGAGTGTGCTGGCAGAGCCTCCAGTAATGACTTAATATTAGTCCTCCCACGGCGGAGCAGATGAGAGCACAGGTGTGCAGATTGTCCCCTGTCACATGGCATTGCAGGGCCCACACACGCCATTCTCCACTACTTAATCCATCATCTTTCATCATCTTTATTATTAATACACCCAGTAACATTATATATGCACATATATAAACATACTGTATGTATGATTCCCTGGTCGTGATTTCTTTCTTCCTTGTTGTTTTCCATATGCAGTATGTGCAGCACGTTGCTGGAAACATGATTCAAAATCCTACAAGAGGAGGAGAAGGCTTGCACATATCTGCAGTTTTCATTATAAGGTTCTTCCTCCTCCTGTCTCCATCTTTCTCTCTCACACACCCATGTGCTTACATGTGCATACATAACCACACTGTCTTGCGCAGTCACAGTAGGAGGAAGGAGAGGGGAATGGCAATGACTAGAGATGGGAACATACTTTGGCTTGAATCTCCTCTCCAAAGCTGCCCCAGCTACTCCAACACAAGGCTCCTGAACCCAGCTGATATCACAACTGCACATGGATGGCTCCTGTCAATGGGTCAGGGTGCTTCACTGCCTGCACTTTTTTCCTGCTCACTATCTGCAGCAGCGTTTGTGCTTTAGGACCAAACTAAATTTAATCTCATTTCTGTTGTGCTCTGTTGTGATCTACTCAGCCTGAAACAAAGTCAAAATAATTTAGCTCCACTTTTGTGGTTAGCCCCAAATGGAAGCAAAAAAAACTAAAAGTACAAACAAATCACAATGTGCTACATGCTACACTATTAGACCTAAATGTAGTTCATGCAGGCTTTAAATGATGATAAAACGTGATTAGAACTATATAGAATATATTTTACTAACTGTTGCTATTATTTCTATCACTCGCTGTTAGACACAATGTTCCCAGAGATCAGTAGTTGCTTTTTTGAGTACAGTGTTATCATAGTTGATTAAACAGACAATTAAATCTACCACAATACGCCTTAAGTTTTAATAAACAGGAATTATCATTTAACACACTTCATTTGACCCAGCTGTGATGCACCACAGGTGAGAGTTGAGAATTTAAAGTGACAAGTCACAGGCATGCACTTCCTACTACAATCTCAATAATATATTTTGCATTAAATGACGTCCATTATATGTAATATACTGTAAGTTAAAAAAAATAAATAAATAAAACTGACTAGGTGCCACAGGGTATAAGCCAGTAAAACAGACATGACAACATAAAAAATCAAACAAACAAAAAAAGTCATGGAATGATGTGTCATTTGGGTAATTATAGTCTAGAGTATCATCCTTTGGGAAAGTACAAATACATATGCAGTAATCTATATTATTTATATTCCTCCATTTGCACAGCAGCTCTTGGAGGCAGCTAGAGCATGTTGGTGTCAGCTAATGCAAATGAGACAATTGGTCAGCATCAGCAGTAACTGGTGCTCTCATATTGTGTTTTGCAGAGCACAATAGTCACTAGACACCGTGTGTGTTTTATTACAGTAGTAATAACAATCAGCTGGTACAACAGTCAGTAGATAGATGGTTTTAGTTTTATTTAACAACAATAAAACAATGAAATAAAGGAATTTAGAGCAGCACAAGGTTAACTGTTACTGTAATGCCTGCATGATACCAACATAAAAAGAACAAAAGGTCAGCTAGAATGCATTTCCTAGGACCCTGAGTACATTTTTCTGTCTTTGACTTTCTCTTAACATCTTAATTAAATATTTATGCAGGGATATTTCATTTTTAGTGCGTGTTTGAGGTATGCTGCCTGGTCAAGATAATTTTCTAAGGAGCAGAATTTGCCATTCAGAAGATGAATATGTTCAAAGCAAAGTTTTCCAAAACATTTATATTGAAGTTGACGAGTTTGTGTAAAGGTTGACAATATCCCAAACAAAAAAATGTTTTGTCACTAATACTAGACTCAAATTACTTCCAGCAATGATTATGGTCACTGTGCTCTTACGCAAAGCCTATCAGACCAAGGACAGTTCAAAAAGGCAATCATAATAATTCTAGTTATAAATTGGTCAAATGTTTGATTTTGCGGTGCAGCCAGTCATCTATTTTCAGCAAGTGACACACACATTCAGCTGCAGAGTAATGAACAACTGAAAAATTGTCATGTTTTCTAGAATTATTTTGTGAACCAAACAATCATTCTCCTGTCATGTTTGAAATATTAATGTACTTTTTCATATATACTGCTACAAACAGTTACCTCTACAAGATTTTGTTCCATTACTCAGAAAAAGGAGTAAAGGTCAACATGGCATTTTCTTGAAACATATTCAATGAAATGTCAGACCATTCCTGAACAGACTTACTGTTTGAGCTTGTTCAAACTTATCAGAGTGAACACTAGGCGATAACAGAACGTCCTTTTGCGTGTGGGTGCGGGTATGTTTGCTCTCGTGTGCAGGAAATGAGGATCATCAGATCATACAACTGCTGCTTTGGTCTTTTATGTTGTGATGTTGCCTATGTGGTTTTCAGATTCAATAAATTATGTTATCCTAGACTGAATGGTACAGGAATTCAGAAAGAGTACTAAAAGATCAACACGAAAAGCACTGTTGTGCTAAGGTATAGTATGTTTGTTACAGTACCTTGTATTCAAAACATGGGAAAATATCATTCAAAAGAGAAGTACCATTGAGAAAAAAACGCTCGTATTAATTACATTCACAAAAGCATCCTAAAAAATCCTGAAAACCCAGGTTGCATTTCCACAAAAGTGCAGTTATTATGGAGCTACAGCATAATTATAGAGGTTTAGAATTTGCACAATAGGCTGCCATACAAATACAGGTTATAATCTTTGTTAATATTTGAAATTTAACAAAGAACAAACTTGATATCTAAGGCAGGCTGATCACTTGGCATTGACACATGCAGATTTAATTCTTTTCTCAAGAATTCAGGCACAGTTCCAGTCCAGTATGTTTACAATTAAACATCAACTCAGACAGGCATCGAGATATGAACAAGTCCAGTGGGTGTATGGTCATGATCTAGTACTGATCCACACTGTGAGTGTATTGGGACCCAGTTAATACAGATTTTTGCTTGGCAAAAAAAAATAAATAAAAATAAAAATTACACTAGAGCTATATGTCTAAGTCCCTGAGAGCGCTGGGGGAGCACTGGATTTATAAACAAATAAGGTGCAACACAAAATATGCTTTGAAGGAAATGTAGAATTGTTATTGGAAAGTGGGGTTAATGAACACATCTCGCAAGTTGCAAAATGTTCTCAGTTGTTCACTGACAACATATTTAGTTCTTTCCCCCTACAATATACGCGTGTTGTAACAAGCATGATAAAACTTGGTGGTAATGCTGAAGACTCAGCATTTTGTAAATATTAGGGAAGGATGGTTTTCGATTAGACTGTTCTCACAAGAGGACTGGCAGTCTCAGGCATCTGTTGAAACACTTAAAGCAGTGGTCCCCAACCTTTTTATCACTGCGGACCGGTCAACGCTCGACAATTTTACCGCGGCCCGGGGGGGGGGGGGGGCGGGGGGGCCGTTGTTTTGTTTTGGTTGCTGTCACTGCAGAAAAACCCGCTTCACACAGATAGGATGTCGGAAATGGCAACAGGGTTTTCAGTGCTGTGGTGGCGATCTCAGGGTATTCTGTCATGACTTTAATCCAGAACACCGACAGAGTTGTTGTCTCGAACATACTTTTAAGGCCGTCGTCATTTGCGATCTCCAGCAGTTGATCTTCTTGTTGCACAGACCTGCTGGATTCACCTGGTTTGTTGACAAATGGGTTGCGGATCCATTCCTTGTTAGTTCGTGGGTCCTTTGTGGTTGGGAAGTAGCGCTCGAACTCTTTTAAAAGCAAAGACAGGTGATCGTGCACCAGCTGGGAGAATGAAGGCTCAGGCTCAGTCTCAGTCTCACCCCAAATCCCCGCTAATGTTTGAAACATGTCCAAAATGCCTCTGTTGACGCGCCGTCCCCACAAATCCAGTTTGGCTTTAAATGCAGCTACTTTATCTGCCAACTTGAAGACAGTTGTCATTTTCCCCTGAAGTGACAGATTGAGTTCATTGAGCAGGCTGAATATGTCGCACAAGTAAGCCAGTTTTGGCGCTCGACCGAGATGTAACCGAGAGAATACGGTCATTTTTCAAAATAAAAGATCGTTCAGACTCAGATAATAAATAAAACTGAAATAATTAATGATTTCTTGTGCGGCCCGGTACCAATTGATCCACGGACCGGTACCGGTCCGCGGCCCGGGGGTTGGGAACCACTGACTTAAAGCATGTTTTCTTACCTCTTGTGATCATGCAGGTAAATATCCCCCATTCTCAGCAGCCTGGTTTAAGTATGCCTGGACAAGTCAAATTTAATGGTGCACAGTTTGTTGCTTGAACACAGAAGACTACTGTTTAGGTCCTCTCTACCAATAGTCACTATAATATACAATACAGCATGCTTATAGATATTAGTGTCTTTCTTTTAAAGTTTTAGTTTTGGGGAGGCAATAGTGGTGCGGTGGGTAGAGCAGTTGTCTCCCAACCAGAAGGTTGAAGGTTTGAATCTCAGTGCGGCAGTCAAAGTGTCCTTTAGCAAGACACTGAACCCCCCCCCCGTTGCCCCCGATGGTTAGAGCCATCGGTTGAGTTGGCGCTGCAAATGGCTGCCATCGGTTCTGTACCGGAAACAAATTCCTTGTGTGTAACATACTTGGCCAAATAAAGGTGATTATTATTATACTACTTGCAGTTTTTGTCTGTATTTGTCTATGCTTGTTTTAAATCCTGTGCCTTTGTCTCTATTTTTCTTTGTTTCTCTTTACATCATGTGGAACATATTCCTTTACTTTGATGTAACACAGAAATTTTTTTTTAAGGAAAATGACTGAGAGAGTCTGCTTTCTCAGGGTGTAATAAGATTGACTTAGATGACACACCCGCTTCATCAGGCTAATTACCCTTTCTCACAACTCTGCCACAGAGGGATTTGTAAGAACCCATAGGGCATCAAAGACAAGCATCGTCTGCTCATCCCTGTATCCCCTGTTTCTTTAACATCCCTTCTTATAAAAACACTGGCCTGTCTTAATTGACTTGGCTCCATCCAGTGTATCTCTTCCATGACTGTGAAAGCTAAGATGCTAGTGAGTGTCATGAGGCATGCCAGCAAAGCCTGGGGAGAAAATATTCTGCAACAGCTCTTTTCCCCCTGAGCCATTATTGTTCTTCCAACAGTACCCTTTGCTGAGAATGGAAAATTTGAATGATTAAAGGGATTTGGTGATGCTGTGTTTTGTTCCTGTAATCTCCCACATGATGGATTAGGGGTCTGCCCCATCACACTTGCCTAATCTGGCCCCAGTGACTTGTGTGTGAGTCCTAGTTGTCTTGACACCCACAGTGCCTTCCCAGAGGCATCAGCTACCCTGGAGGAGCAGCAGCTGCAATTTGACCCAGTCAACCAGTTTCCTGAATACAGTGCTTTGCATGAGCAGCTTATAAGCAGTAAATGCCTGGCACTTATCTCTCTGCATTTCTAACTATAGCCATTGTACTGAGATCGTTAAGTGTTCTCATTTATTTCCTCTCGCTTTCCATCTATATATCAACTTTTACAGAACAGAAAAAAGGGGGACGGCGATAGGGTGTAATAACTTCTATTCAATTTTTTTTTTTTTTTTAACAGGGAAAGGAGTGTCACACTTGCCATTGTCATGGCCACATTCTGACGTGACACCAATGATTTGGCTTGGTTGTCTCACTGGATTTTGAATATGACGCTGATTAATAAGGTGAAATAGACAGCGCTGAACTGTGGCCTTTGCCTTTTAAGTGACTGCCATTGCTTCATAAGAGGAGAGAGAGGGAGGGAGAGAGAGGAGGTGATGCAAGAGAACAGCTTTCCACTACTGCTGCCCCTAACAATAGCCCTGTCATCTCCCTCCAAAGAGCAGATGCCCAGGTGGCATCTCCAGAGAGAATGTCAGCGGAGAAATAAATCTCCCAGCCAATTTGTGTGAGGAAGGTGAACTTTTTACTAGCTTTCCATGGTAAAGGCAAAAACGGAAAATCACTGACAGTTCTGAGGGTAGATTTTCTTTCTTCTTTCCTAGTTGACATGGCATTTTTATTCATTGGTCCTCCAGAATGCACTCTTGTGCAACGCTGGGGTGAAAAAGAGTCAAAAACAGTCCATGTGAAACTCCTCCAACAGCAGAATGGTAAAAAGTGAGAAATGATTATTTTTCAAGCTTACCAGTTGGCCCCTTTCTTTTCTTTTCTTTTTATTTTTTTGTTTGTTTGTTTCTTTGAGGCAAGATCCCATTAGAGATAAATACTCATATGAGTGGCTGAAAGAGCACATTACATTACCTATTTGCTGAACAAACATAAGACCCCGACATACAATTTTTTTCCATTACAGGCAGCTGCAGTACATGTAATATGGCATTTACCTAGAGCAAGCAAAGTAACAAGAATATCCAGTAGCATACTGCAGCGCATAAATGGTCTATTTTTGTTTCAAGACTCTGGAGCTAATATCTTACCCAGTCCAATCCTAAAACACTGGAAAATATTAGCATGACACCATTTGGTTGTTTGGTTGATGCAGTTCTTATAGCCTTATTCATTTTTACACCCTAAGCACATGCTATCGCACAAGTAAAAGGTCCTTGGGATTTGGTACATTTGCAACACACTGACACATCTTGTCATGCCAAACAAAGTAGGTGATACCCTTGAAATGAAGCAAAAAAAAAGAACCATGATTCATGCAGGTGTTGTTTACAGGACAAAAGAAGCAAAGAAGAGGTTAGAGGAATGTTGCAATTAATTTACAGTGCCATATTAAAAATGCCATGCATTGGAGAATGTCTGCATCTACAGCTATGCTAGTAGCACTGCGAGGCTACACTTTGGCAAAACAGTGCCAGTGCTTTGAACTAAACACCACTGCCCTATCATTGCAATGACAATTCTAGCATGTTGATGCTTAATAAATGTAATATTTCCAATCTTGGTTTAGCGTGTGTGCTTGTGTTTGCTAATTAGCATTGAGGATGAGGGGAATGTTATTGTCATCTATAAGGACATACTACTAGCGTGGCAAAAAATTTAAATGAAGTGAATTAGCAGTTTAAAAATTGATGTACAGTGGCACTCCAAACCAACTATGCTTCAGTTGCAATGAGGGAGAGGTTTAAACTGGGAGATGGGTGTTCTTCCAAGTGTGGCAGTGCCATTACTAGGAATGGCAATTCATACAAACATACAAAAAGAAAAAACTAAAAAATAACTTGTCTGACCTTGCTCACTTTCTTGGATGTGTTTAACGATATGGGCCTTCACAGCAACGGTTTCTGTAAAATATGAAAATCTTAGTTAGCTATTAATTTACACATCAATTTACGGTCCATCAATTAAAGTTGAACCTGATGTAAAAGACAGACTTGGGGATAAGCTGGCATTTTGTTCAGAAGTAAGACGCAATAAAGCTAGACAGTGTTAAAAATCTGAAACGTATGTGCAGTGTGTAAACGTTTTTCTAACATCTTGAACACTTAATTTTATGAATGGAACCCAGGTGTGTGTACTGGTATTTCAGTGTGTGTCTCTGTGTCCTGTGTTATAAGTCTGACAAGTCTGACCCTGACAGCCTTGTACTGGAGTGCTTTAGGTCAGCGACTACTTCACTTGTTTGATGATGACGAGGTTTTGCACTTAAGCACATGTAACTCTCAGGTCTCACTGGGCAGAGCAGTGAAGACACTACATGACTATATAGCTGTAGCAGTAAATTTTAATGAGAAAGAAAAATCTCTCTCATCTCCCAAAGTGATGACTCAATGGCAGTGAAATCTACATAAAGAAAGCAGTTGGAGATTTTTTTTATTCATTTTTAATCATTTCAATTAACAAACTGCCTTCTTAGCCTTGTTGAGCAGGAGTAAATTCAAGAATAATACAGAAAAAATCATTTGTGATACTTGCAAAATTCACGTGGAAAGCTGATGCAGAGGTCTTATTCATGTCCATCCTGTTCTATCTGTCCTGCTTGGGGGCGACTCTGAGGCCAGTCTGCCCTCAAGCGCAACACTCACTTGGTGCAGGGATTTGCGGGGCCAGGCAGAGTTCTAATTTATTTCTGTTTCTGTTGCAGTGCAAGTTGGGGTTGCTCCTCCTCAGCTGAATGTCAGCTATACCTTTAAGGGTATACAGGAATATAACAGAAACTGCCAAGGCACTACCAGAAAAGTCCATTCTCTTTCTGTTTTAATGAGACTGGCCTGCACTATCTTGTCAAGAGGAATCTCATTAGTATGTGCATAAAACATAAGGTGACAGAGATATACAAATAGTATGATGTCTCTCCATCCAAGGTGCTGTTATGTGCATACCATTCCTTTCTCAGCTAATATATTCAATGTACAGTATCCAAATATATGTTAAGCTGTCACCTATTGCCTCTATCCTTTTACCTTCTGAGACTGCCCATGTGAAACTGGCTTTTGCTCGATCTGTTTAACATCAGGGCAGCATATTTACAGCGAGCCAGCAGGTTGTTTGGATGCCATATTATGGCTTACACTGGATGTCAGGATGACAGGCTTATTTTCTTTGCTCTATTCTTGTTCATATTTCCACAATGCTGCAAGCATGGCATTCACTGTCATTATCCTTTGAAATCTGGAGGAACATTATCGACCAAGAACATTAGACACACTGTAGCAAATTTGCTGCCCACTGCATGTCGAGCTCTGCTATTTTCACCAAGTCCTCATATGACAAAAGAGTTTTGTTTTTTTTTTGTTAGTGTCTTCCATCACACACTAGTGTTCTGCTGTGTCCTTGGTTTAGATAATTAAAAATAATTGGTTAAAGTTGGGGAAAGATGATGTTCATTTCAAAACAAAACAAAAACACACACAGACTCTTGATAGGGAAGCAAAAGCGGTGTCAAAGTTAGACATAATGTGCTGGCAAAATATTATTACCCTCTGTATTCAGTGCATCAAAAAAGGTGTTTGATATGGTTGAGGTTGGGGCCCTATTTATTCCAGTCAAGTTCTCCCACACAAAATTCAGTCTGGGCCTTTCCCAAAGTCCAAAGCTGAAAGCATATTATTGCACGGTGCAGATTTATGATGTCTACCAGGTGTATACTTATGACCATTTACTGTAGATTATACTTGTATACTATGTAATTTTGGTGAACTAAACCTTTAATGTGGATCCCATTCCCAGGTGCATTCTCTTTCATTTGCCTTTTTTTTCTTCTCCTGGGTCTGCACAATCACATAATTCATTCGATATCCATTGAACACTGGAGGAACATTATAGACTAAACATATTGGGACATTGTTAATACAGAATTTTATCCATTGCATTTATGTGTGTGTGTGTGTGTGTGTATGTGTGTGTGTGTGTGTGTGTGTGATATGTACATCTGCCCATCTGTGAATTATTGTTTATGAGGTTTTCCATGTTGTAACCTGTTGAAACGTGTGTGTGTGTGTGTGTGTGCGCATGTGTATACATGGGTAGGTGTGTGCGTTGACTGTGGCACAGAGCTCTCCTCTGGACATGCCAGGGGGCGGCTTGGGTGATAGGATACACTGCCGCTGTCGGCCATCCTTCTGAGATAATGTCATAATGGGGTGGCAGCTGGCAGCTTCATTTCCTGTCGGCACAAATTTTCTAATACATCAATAATGAGTGCCACAGCCTAGCCATGAGCGCTGCGGCTCAGTGGGCGCATGACTGTATTCTCATGTGTCCTCCCGTTCTCTCTCCTTCTCTCTGTTTTCCCCCACCTCCTGCTTCATTTGACTTTTCCTGGTTTATCTGTATCTCTCTTCTCCAATCTTTTTTCACACCATTTCCAATCTCATTTATGTGTTACCTCATATATCATTCTTTCCCTCATACACAAATATATTTGTACTCATGTTTATTAATTTTTCAAGATGCCTTTACAGGCTAAATGAAGCATAAAGCAAGTGCGACCTATTGTTTCTTAAAACACAGGCACAGCTCTGATATTAGAAGAGATTTTCAGGAATACTTGGGTTTATATTTAGTAAATATTGTGATATTTCAGAGTATATATAATGAAGCTCCCATTAACCCACAAATGATATGACCTGCATATGTGCATTTTGAATGAACTTCTTTTGCCATCACTTAAGTGGAAAACAAGCACAATTGAGAAAATCACTTAGGATACTTGAAAGACATTAGGGAAATGAGACACTTTTGCTTGAACTTAAATGTTGTTGCTTTTGGCATGCCTGTCTAATATGCAATTCTCTTGGTTTCTTAATATAATTTCCTTGATTTTCTTGTCTTGTAAAAATATGTGCTGCATAATAGAATGGAAATAAAAACCTTTTAAGTGCCGTATACTAGAAAACTAGAGATGCGTTCTCAGAGTGTTTGCTTTGTATAAATACAGACCATGGAAATAACAGGGAAGTAAAATCTGGAGGATGGATGAATGACATGCTGACATGTTAGAGGACTGGTGACCAATGGGTGGCATGGCAGCGTGACACTTAAATGCAGCTCAGGATTTCATTAAGATGCATCAGAGCTCAGTGATATAGTTGCCTTTCAATGAGTAGGAACAAAGTTCAGCAGTGAATTAGAATGCAACATATGTAACATATGTTTGTTATCGTATGTAGTCTAACATTTTATATACACTGTATATAATGGAGCAAGTAAGCCTGAATAACATCAAAAACATGTGACCATTTCTGTTGCACCTTTCAGTCTTCCTCAGGAGAACTGGTCTCTGTGTAACCTTTCAGCTTTAACTCCTACAGGCACATGAACATAACAACAGTCACATCTTTCATTATGCACCAGTCAACAACAGGAAGCCTCCTATTACTTCACACCTGAATTTTAATGTAGGTTCTTACATGGATAGAAATGTCAAATTCCAGTTAATTGTTGAAATCCTGCAGTTCACTGCCATTAGTAGACCCTGAATGTAATTTAGAAGCCTGTTGATATATTCACCTTTCAGGTATTTTTCAGACACTGCAATATAAGAGAGCCATCTTTATAATGTACTGTGGAATGATGTTCCAAAACAAATAAATAGGCACATAATGATCCTAAACTGTAAACCATTATGTTGTAATTGTCACAAATTAGTTCTAATGTAAGATGTATACAAATGCTTCTTCCTTACTCAGTCTTATCATTTTTAGTCATGCAAGTAACACATCTCTATGCAAAACAACACCAGTCTGTCTGTCAACACTCCAGACTGAAATATCTCAACAGCAATTCAACAGATGTTCATGATCCCCAGAGGATAGGTCCTAATGACTTTAGAGATTTCCTGACTTTTCCTATTGAACCACCAGCAGATTTACATTTGTGGTTTTTGAGTGAAATATTTTTGAAATCTTGCTTTTGTTGCTTCGATTTTCTCAACTTTTAGTCTTTTATTTAGATGTTTGGTTTCCTTTCTGTATTAATTGTTCTACATATTTTATGAGTTAGGGCCTTGGTGGGTATAGTTTTACAGTATATCAGGAGTGAGTAATAACATTGCAGAACCCAAAATGTTGTTAAGAGCACAACCCTGCAAACTACCTTTCTGCTGTAATCAAGCCAACAATTGACTGAACAGCATGGGCTGGGAGTGTTTGATCAAACTGTTGGTCGCAGTTTTCCATCCCTGCCTTGCTAGTATTTTGCTGTTTGCTGTGCTGTTAGCTTTGTTGCTGTTGCAGATTGTAGGAGAAGTTGAAACCTGCAACACACAGCACAGAGCAGAAGGAGGGGGGTTCCAGCCAAAACCTGCTGGAATCAATGGTGGATTTACCTAGAGCCCAACATCTAGTGCCAGTGACTAATGCTGTCACTAAGTATTGGATACAGAGCAGTCATGTGGTCCGGTGCTGATATGATGAAGATATTTTCCTGACTACAGAATGGAACTTCTTCAACAACTGCAAATTGTTTTGTTTATAATTCATTTTTTTCAGTTGAGTTCCACTAATCACTGATGAAACCAGTTGTCCTTTCTGATATATTTCATTAGTATTGCTACTGCTTCATAAGCTTACTGCTAAAAGAAGTGTTCTCTTTCTTAGCAAAACAGGGCCAAATCATTTTGTTAATAGGACCTGATGTCTCATATTAAATTCAGTAAAACCTAACTGTAGAAGAATGCCACAGAGAAATGTGAACACGTGCATGACTTGCTATGCATAAACAGTGTAATAATGACAGTTACTCCAGGGTGCCACATTCTGTGATGTCAAACAACATTTCACAGCCAAAAATGAGACAAATCATCACAGTAAGATGGCAGTGAAGCCATTTTAACAATTTAGCATATTTTTTTCTAAAACACTTAACATACACATATTGTTTTTGTCATTTAATTTGCAAAAATATGTTTCCAGCCTCACTGCCACTGCAGTGAATTGGAAAAAAAACCAATAATATATTGTTCCAGTGGCCTGAAAGCACAATACCCCGCTTAAATCGAATTGACTTTGCATTAGAACCTTTTTTGATATGTGTCAGAAGAAACTGCCATGAAAATGGTCATCTTAATACTCAAGACATGACCATGCAATCAGACCACTTAGCAAGCCAGTCAGAAGAAGGTGATTCTTGGCTCCCTGTCCTGTGTGAAATTCAGTTACCACTGGGCTGTCTTTTGGCTCAGACAGACGGACAGAGCTTTAAAAGAAAGGGGGGAAAAATCAGCAATTACCCTGAGAGAAATGCAGTAAAAAGGCAAGAGCCATCACACAGCTCTCAAGTCTAACACATAGGTAATGAAGGAATGGCTTCATGTTACCCATCAGTGAGGCTGAAGAAGGTGCCCCATTTGTAAAAAAAAAAAAAAAGGGACTAAAGACTGAGTAAAAAAATAAAAGCAATCATCTTAATAATAACAACACTGTAGCGTTTGAGCCAGACTTTCCATGCCCATATAGACATAAGTTGCTGTGTATTGTAATTAGCCAAACAAAGAATTGTACTGTGTTAACTTGCAGTACAATGAAAGTAGGACAGAAACAAGAATGGGTATGAAACTTAAATCAAATTACTCTTACATCACCCCATACTGCAAGAAATGAAAAGCATTACAAGAGTTTCTTTTTCATTATGAGAAATAAACTGCTCTGAGAAGGACATCCAAATACATTCTATTAAAAGTCTAACAGGGTCTCAATAGGGTATAAAGCTACATATTAGTATTCTAGTTCAGTATGATCATGCCTATAAGACAGCTCTGGCAGTATTAATGAATTTCAGTGTTTCTCTAATATCCATAAAAATAAGAATGTGTCTCTCATGCAGGGAGATAAGTTACTCTTCCAAGGACAAGAGGAATCCCTAAGGTCTATATTACACAGTTCCAAATTTTGGTCACCTCTTACCACCCATTGTCCGTTATGAACACTGTTCCCAAAGAGCTGCACAGCACAAGAATGTAGAGTATGACTGATTTAGTAGTCAGGGCTTTGCAGGCCAGTTATTTTACATCTGTCAGCTGAAAATTCTTTTAATTACATGCCAGGATACAAATCAGATACAAATCAATGCTTGTGCATACTTGGTTTGTCTGCAGGTTTAGTTGGGAGTTCAGCCAATCACTGAAATGTAATTCTGAGTCAGGGAAAATGTGTGTCCATGTCAGGAAAGAAAGCCAGGAAAGAAAAGTCAAGGCACAGTATATGGATATTCTATGCAATATTTGAATCTATTTTGGGAATTTCAAAGATAAAATGCTGAATATCTGTCCAGTTTGACTGAACGAGCAAAGTGGAGAAAATGTCAAGGGCATTAAATAATTTACTGGAATGTGTGACTGTAGAACTACTTTTGGAAAAAAAAAGAAGAATGTTGCAATAAGCTGTATCTATAGAGCACCTGGAGCCAGCATAGAAAAATTTAATGACTGGATGGAAGAAAATTACTCATCAATAAGTCATAAATTAATGTTTATATGTGGTGAATTTAATATAGATTTGTTAAATCCTAACAAGCACACAGGAACTGAGGAGTTTATTAACACAATATATAGATGCAGTTTATACCCAAAAATTACAAAAC
>NW_018127930.1:3699457-3700037 GCF_001952655.1 Monopterus albus
ACATACATAAGCTCACTTCAACCATTGTATATATTACAAAAAAGAGCGATAAGAATTGTGCATAAGCTGGGATACAGGGATCACACCAATGGAGCTTTCATACAGTCTAAATTGTTAAAATTTTTGGATATAATGGGATATAAGCCTGCTGTGTTTATGTATAAAGCCAGAAAAAATGTATTACCTGGTGGAATTCAAAAGTTAGGGGATATAATTTAAGGGGTCAGTTAAATTTAAAAATTCATGTTATATGTGCAACCAAAAAAAGATTCTGTATTTCCATAAGTGGACATACAGACAAATTTAAATGTGGACATAAAAAATAGTACTAGATTTGATGAGTTTAAACATAAGTATAAAGGTATGTGTCAATCAAGATATATGCAAGAACAGGCTTAATGATTAATCAGATGGAACATTGTGGGTGTGGGGTAAGAATGTTAGCACTCTGTAATAATTCTTTATTCTTTATTACTTGTGTAGCATAGAAGATAATTAACTATGAATGTAATTATGTAGAATGTTAACACTCTGTAATAATTCTGTAGTATATTACTTTTGTGGTGTAGAGGATAATTAT
>NW_018127930.1:3700215-3730236 GCF_001952655.1 Monopterus albus
AAATCAAATCAAATCAAATCAAATCAATTGATTTGCTAAACTTGCAAAGACAGCAAAATTCAGTCAGTTGCGCACTCGCAAACTGACACTCACCATCAGCAAAGATGGACTCTGGAGTGCGCCAGTAGCTAAGGCTGACACTCGACTTGGCTGGAAACCTTCGACTAAAATGCCTACAAGGCACAGCTCAGGTATCCATTGTCTGAAAACCAAAATATATTTTTAAAGACAAGCCATCTACCAAGGTGTGTTAATTTGACTCAGTCTTCTATATGATGTTTCTTAACAACCTGCCTGTTGTGTCTGCAGTCTGCCAGCTCATTAGTCAGCTAGTCAGCTGGAGGACAGGCTTTAGAAAATTAAATCATGCCAACAATGTACATCCATATCTACACCGCTGTCAACTTGAAACTTTGCGTAATTCAACAGCGTGACATAATTGCTCTTATTATTTGTGCTGGAGGTTTAAGGTTCATGTCCAATAAGCAACTGCAGCTTCTCACACAACACACTGACTTGACACCTTTAAACAAAATAGTAATGAAAAATCAAAGTAAAAATGCCATTTACAGGAAGTCACTCCTCTTCCTTGGAAGGATGCCACTGTAAAGCTGGTACAAGGAGTTTGATTTTGCATTAACAGGTCACAAACTCAACAGAAGATCTATCATCAGCATCTCTTTGTCTGTGCAAAGTATTTTGTTAATGTTTTATCATCTTTGATTTTTCAGTTTCTTAATAACTTAATCAAGATCAAAGATTAGGTAAAATTAATTTGATGAGAAAGTAAAGTGTATGATGTGAGAAGCCATTTGATTCCAAAAATAAGTTAAGAATAAAGTTACATTTCCATTTCTAACAAGAAAACAAAATATAGAGTAGACAGGTAGAAGTTTTGAAAACATACTAATTTAGTTTTAATTAGTTTAAACAAATGAATACAGAAATATGCAATACTATAGATGAAGAGGGATGATACGTTGTTAATTACTTTCACTCTCTTTTACTCTTTGGTGCATTTGTAAACCTATAACAGAAACAGGGAAAGGACAAGATGACAGAGGGAGTTACAGATGAAGGAAAGAGAAAAAAATAAGACAAGGTAAGAAAACAACTCATAGGCGTAGACAGTGACAGAGAGGCTGACAGTGTATGGAAATATATTGCTGTAGGCTTGGACAGACTTGGTCAGAATGTACCAGACTGGAGCATTTTGCTATTAAAAAATTCTGTCAGGTTTAGATCCCTTTGGATCCCCCTATTTTGGCTGTGTAACCTCATCTGCTAAGTAAATTCTTAATTTTGGAACTGCAATTTTAAAAAGTGTTAAGAGGTAAAAGGGCAAGCACAAACTGAACTGTTTTATTTTATCAATTTCTTTCAATTTTTTTTATATTGTATAATGATATATTTATCCATTTGTTTTATTTTTTAGACATGTTCTTTGCATTTGCTTGCATAAAAAATAAATAATATTGGGTTGAGGTCTGGGCTCTGACGGGCCACTCCAAAAGGCAGGTTTTGTGCCTCCAAAGCTATTCTATAGTAGATTTACTCCTATGTCCTGCTGCATCACACAGCTTAATCTGTCTGAGCTTCAGCTTGCAGACAGCCACCCTGACATTATCCTGTATTGATAAACATTCATTTTCCCCTCCACAATGGCAAGCAGTCCAGGTGCAGAGGGAGCAAAACGGCCCCAAAACATGATTCTCCCTCCACTGTACTTCACTGTTGGGATGATGTTTCCATGTTGGTGTGTGGCTCTCTTTTTTATGCCACATGTAGTGCTGTGTGTTCTTCCCAAACAATTCTACCTCTGTTTCATCTGTCCACAGGACACTTTCGTAGTCAAGGTGGTTTTTGGCAAACGTCAGGTGTACTGCAGTGTTTTTTTGGAGAGCAATGGTTTCCTCTGTGGTGTTCTGCCGTGTATACCATGCCTGTTTAATATTTTGCATATGGTTGACTCATGAACAGAGATGTTAACCAACTCCAGTAAATCCTTCAAGTCTTTAGCTGTTACTCTAGGGTTCATTTTTACCTCATTGTGCATTCTGTGTTCTGCTTTTGGAGTGATCTTGGCTGGATGCTCGCTTTTATAGAGAGCAGCTACAGTATCAAATCATCTACATTTTTAGACAGTATGTATAACTGTGGACTGATAAATATCTAAAGTCTTTAAGATGACTCTGTAACCCTTTCCAGCTACATGCAAATCAACAACTCTCAATCTTAGATCTTCTGAGGTCTCTTTTTTTGCAAGGCCTGGCTCACATCAGCTGATGTTGGTTGTGAAAAGCAAACTGACACTGTGAGTGTTTTTATAAGTCAAGGTAATTCTAAACCACACCTCCATCCTTGTTTCATTGATTTGACTCCAGGTTTGCTAACACCTGACTCCAGTTGATGTAGAGCAACATCAAAAGCCTAGTTTTGCCATTACGTTTTCCACTATCACTTTGTATGTTTAATGAGTGTGTTCAGTAAAGACATGAAAGATCACGACTGGTTGTGTTTTATCAGCTTAGAATACTGTGTTTGTTGATATTTGTGACTTGATGAAGATCAGATCACATTTCATGGCCAATTTATGCAGAAAACAAGGAAATTATAAACAGTGCCATTACTTTTTCTTGTGACTGTAGCGAGTCCGGTGCTGTTTGTAGTATTGTGTAAAAAAACGAATCAAATCAGTGTTACACAGTTTTTGTTTTATATGAATTTGCTCTGATTTAGCTATTGCTGTAAAATATGATAAAAATAGAAGCATAATATTAAAAGAAGCCAGTGTCCCAGTACTGTCTTATTGTCTGTGAAAATATATGCCATTGATTACTTAAAAATAAATACCATGCATATGTATAAGTACCATTACTCCATGTGTGAGAGTGTCTAGACTATAGTATGTGCACAGGACACATAGATAGTGCCATTTGTGTGGTGTGCAAAGTATGTGTGTGGGAGGGAGGGCAAGTGGGTGGGTGGATTGTGGGTGCAGATAGGGGTACTGCAGTAATTTCACTAAAGGCAATTTGAATATTGTTGCTCCATTACAATAGCAATCACAAAGAGCCACCTGATGAAATATTTATCAGGGATTTGAGGCGGTTTTAATTACCATTTGCTAAACAGTCACCTCACAAGGTTTACTGTGGTTCCATTGGTCTTGTTATTCACTGTTTACTTGTCTCTGCTTACAGCAACATGTTTTGCTCTGTTTTCAGTGTGCATTACAAGCAGAACAACAGAGTAAACTAACAAAGGAAAATGAGTGCTTATTCAACCATCAGTCGGAATTATTTCCAAATCCTTGTTTTCTCTTAATTTACAGTAGCCTATGAGATATTGTCATGGTGCAACAACAATACATAAGTCAGCATATGTTATGGTAGTTTGTGACTAAGGGGGGAAAAGCCTCCTCAAACAAAACCTCACTACATGGATCCCTCTTCCCTGATAGAGAAACATGCAGCAAGCCTCATACTGTATGTAGAGAATGGACAGAATTACAGTCATAGTTATAATATTACACCATAAATAGTATTAGCTGGGGAATTACCTTTCTTGTATGTAAATGATGAGACAGGTTTTACACTACACTTCTTGTCAAACAATGGTAAGGCTATCAAAAAGGTTTGCCACAAATTCTTCTTAGTGTTTTGTTCCATTTGCATTGCTTCTTAATGCTATTGATATTCAGAGTAGAGATGTTCTGGCCTCAAATAAACTGTCTGGCCAAGGTTTCTCACTGAAAAAGTTCTGCCTTGAAGGATTTGCTCTGCCGTGATTGCATACAAAACTGTCCCTTTAGGGACTGCCGGCAACGACCTGGATTTTCCTGTGATTATTTGAGCCCTATGGCTAATTATCTTTTCAGATGAAAACATATGCCTCCTCATTAATGCCATTCTCCACAATCGATCATAATTACTGCCAAATAAGTTGGTGTTATCGCTTTAATTTAAATTAGGAGCAATGATTCTGCCTTTGTAAAAAACACACCAAATGTAAGCAACTTTAGAGTACCAGCTCTAATTATTGGATAGGTTATATCTAAATCCAACTTTTGTAAATCAGATACACAAGATTTTGTGAACCAGGAAGATTCTTTTCAGTGTTTAATAAATTTGAATAATTGAAACTATTGCTGCACCAGTCAGGCATCAAACCACTACTCTCACTCTCTGTTAGTGTAGGGATAAACATTCTCTCCATTTTTAAATGTATTTTACTTCTTAATTTTTTTATTTAAATGATTTATTTTTTTACTGACAGATGCTCTCCATATCAAGATGTCTAGCAGACACCACTGGTGGCCTTTGTACTAAGGAAATCATCCAGAGACCAAGGAGTGCTTTAGAAGTTGCATTTTGGCAAATGGTAATTAAACACACTTTATGTTGAGTTTAAGAAAACAGTTTTTAAAAGTAATGTTCCTGACCTTATTCCAGCATCTAAAACAGTCAGGCGAGAGTGGAAAATCCAAAGAGCTGCAAGAAAGAGGGGCCAAATGATTCTCTATGAAGACCACATGTTGCATTGCAATGCTATGCATTGTTTGTTTCAATCAGTGAACATCCAGCATTGTTAAAAGGCCATGTGTTTCAAAGTGCTGTTAATGCATTGTGTGCTGGGGCAGGATAGGAAGCAGATAGGGAGAAGGTCTGCATATTACTTCTGGCTGCTGCCCAGCTCCCTTTGATATGTCTTATTAGTCAGGTCTTTAAAACCCTTGGCCCGCATACTCCATCCCAGTATCCCTGATTAAAGTGCAACTGATGCTCCCACTGTAAAGCTAAGTTGGCCACACAGCATTTATGTTGGGTCGTGCTCATTACATAGACACACTGCAAGTGCTGCTGTGATGAGAAGGAGTACCTAAGAGATTTGTGAACTTTGAACTGATTATGGGACAGCAGAAAACTACAACAAAATACTGTCCTTTGATACAACCTGTCATTCTGCCTTCTTAATATGCACTTTGACACATTGTTATGGGTGGAAAGTTGCTGTGTAAGCAGAGCTGGAGGCAGATGAAATTTGTCTGTTAAACCATGGTAACATCAGTGTGCCCTGATCATTTGCATGTATTATATAGATAAGACCATAGATCATATAGCTATATAAGGAGCCTACTATAGTGGGCTAAAGTACAGTATAGTATAATAAAGTACAGTATATTGCACCACCCAGATAAAACATCAGTGATGGATTGTGTGTTTGGACTCACTTTAAAGAGCAGAATTAAAAAGTTACTGTACTTGGGAAATAATATAAATAATATGATGTTTAATCTCTGATGGGGGGTTCACACACTTGGCTAAAACAGCAACACTTTACAAATCATATAATTAAGTAATGTTTAACTAATGTGTGACTCATAAAGATTCAATGTACGAGTTAATGCAAAATGTTTCCTGAATTCTTCTTACTCACCATAAACAAATGATCAAGCTACTATGGGTTTCTGTGATTAGTTAATATGTATTATTTCATCTAATAAGGGATGTTAATTCACATTTACTTCACAGATATGAAGACTGATATACACAATTGTATTTATGCCACAAGTATGAGCTAGGTCAGGGGTGGGCAACTTTTTGACTCACGGGCCATGATGGGTCCTAAAATTTGACAAAGGGGCCGGGCCGGGAGCGGAAGGATGGAGTGTTTGTATGAATTAATATAAATGACATATAAAACCCCTTGCATTGAAGGTTTTGGCCTTTAACAGGTAAAGGCATGAATATGCAAAGCTTATTGTACAAATTATTCTCCGAATGCATTTGTTTTTCATAACACAGAGGAATAAACCTTCAGTGTCAGTGGGAACAATGTTGTTGGTCTTCCTTTTTCGCCAGTGCATCAAAGTTTGGAGTTAGTTTTGTTGTGCCTATTCTCAGGATAGATCTGAGGTGTTGGTCAGTTAACATGGATCTGTGACTGGCTTTGTTGATGTTCATGATGCTGAATGTCTGCTCACATACATAGGTCAAGCCAAACAACGCCAGTATCTTCTGTGATGGACAGGAGAGTGGTAAAGTAAGTCCATCTGATCTGCATCAGTTTCCTCCAGGAAGGTAATGAGCTGAAGTCCCCTTGCTCCTATAAAGTTAACAAGTTTTACAACTGGATTCACGATATGATTAAGCTGCAATACAGACTTACACAGAGATTCCTGATGAATGATGCAGTGATCTACCATCTACTAGGGGAAACGTGGCCCATGGGCCTTAGTTTACCCATGCCTGAGCAAGGTGGTGGACATTTTTTTGGTTTGTTGTTGTTGAAAGAACTGGTGTGTAATATGGTAGAAAATGCTACACTAAAACCAAAATCATGTAGCAGGTGCAATTTGACATAGAGGAGAACAGGTAGGTGTGTCGCTAGAGTTTTTGTTACTGGCCTTCCAATACTTTTTTCTTTTTTTAATCGGTTGTAAATGTTGCATACACAAAACTAGGCCTTACAGCGCCATGTAAATATTTGCATCTGGTCACTTGTTTAGTAGAGAAAAATAAATCTTGACCTTTTCATGAAAATAGGTAAAAAAAAATAAATCACCTTCTAGTTTCTCAAATTGACAATTTACAGACTTAACAATTGAAACAATAATTAACAATGATAATAGTTGCTGGGTGCAGATATAATTTGTATGGACAGAAGTTACAACAATAGGAATCTGCAAAACAAACTGTAACAACAGTGAGCACATACTGTACACTGCAAGCTTTCTGTCTCATTTCCACTGTTCTGCAGATTCTCAGCCCCCGTCTACATTAGTTGTGGTAATTGTGTGTTGTGCTGGATGTGTGTGGGAAAGCAAACTGGGCTGAAGAACGTGTTGAGCATTGAGTAACATTTCACGGCTCATTTGCCATAGTCTGCAGAAGCTCTGTTACTGTACATACCGTAGAGTGGGAGGAGGTTGTGATGAACCAACCATGGGCACCTATCGGAGCATGAAGGGGGCTTCAATGCAGCTCTCTCCTTCTGCCTTTACTCAGTCTTCTCTCGCTTTTTTTTTTCTTTAAACCAGCTTTCAGAATGGAACTGTATATGTATTTGTTAGCGTGCTTTCTGTGCGTGTGTGTGTGTGTTGTGTCAGAGACCTGTAATCAAGAGTCACTGCACATAAAGGGACCTCCAGTCATTAAGGAATTAGTGGGAGGCTAACGGCTTGTTTAGAGAATCTATTAGTTTAAAATGTGGACATATGGGCTCATTTTCACACACAGCTCTACAAGGGAATGTCAAGGTTGTGCAGTCTGCCTCGGAAGTTAACTGACCCTTTATGACTCCATGAATAGTACTGTATTGTCCTAGGGGGCTCTTTAATCCTAATCAACAGATGCTGGATTAAAGACACTGTGACACAGCATTTAAAGCATTTCTATCTATTTTATTACTTAATTTGATATATCTCCAGGTGAAATAGGATATGAGGACAGGGAATAGTTTCAGTAAAAAAAAAAAATGGAGTGGATCATTCAGGGAAATGAATCAATTTTAGCCACTTCAATTACAATCCTGGCACTTTTAGAAATATAAATGGTTAAGGTTTTTGCCAGTTTACTTTTCAATGCACAACCCTGATCCATCATTCACTCTGCTACGAGGAGCCATAACCTAAAAATGCCTATGGTGGTTTTTACTGTGTATGAGATGCAGGACGAGGCGATCACCCCAAATCCTGCAAATAATGTACAGATATACCGTAAAGATCGGTCATTAAGAATATTTTACAGGAAGAGGAAGAAGATAAATGTTGATAACTAAAAGTGCCCTTTATATATACCGAAGGTTTGACTTACAGTATATCAAGAGAAAGTAGAACAGTAATGCAGGGACACAAAATTTGAACTTGACAAAGTTTTATTTTGCTTGTTTGTTTTGCTTTGCTTTGCCTTAAAAGAGGATGTTGTTATGCAAAATTTCTGATTTCCAAACACCAACATTCTTTCATGCAGCCTTTGATTATGTTAATTACCACAGATGTTAATACACAGACAGATGCGTCCTACTACATACACATAAGTCTATTACACTGACACACAAAAGGACACACACACACCCTTACACATGCAGCTGGGAAGTCTTCCTCTCAGGATGTGCTGTCTGGAAACAAACTGATGGTGCTTAGCTTCACACCCCCTCAGACATGTCCATGCACATTGCTCTGCAGAAAAACCTGACTGGTGGGTCCGTGTCATTGATGCCCACTGAGAAACATCTGTGCTGACTGCCCCGGCATACTAGAGCACTATGCATTTCAAAGGCAGCGCTCACCCACACAGAGATGCACACAAACACACATACATAATACACATACATAATTTTGTTACATTACACAGCCTTATGCTGGTTTACTGTTTGCACATTGAGAGCCAATGTACCTGAGTCAAATTCCTCATGTGTCCATCACACCAGGCCAAATAAAACTGATTCTGATACATGTACATTCTTGCACATGCATGTACATAGAGTCACAGTTGGCAGAGGATATAGGGTTCAAAACATAACAAACCACAGACAAGTGAGAAATGCCTGGGTATAAAACACAAGTACTGAACAACCACCACTGCTACTCTAACTGCTAATACTGTCTCCATTATCAACACTACTACTACTACTACATCTACAGTTTGGAGAATTAGATAACTTTACTAACTGAATTCCAATCATCATTATGTTAACCATCTGTACCATTACTTTCTGATCCATACATAGTTTACAGTTATTATATGGGAAATGTTTTACAAATCATCATTACCTTTGTAAATACAACTTTTATCTGCTCTCTTATTAAGCAATATGTATAAGTGAAGACAGGGTGATACTAAAACAGTTTCAACAGCATAAATACTTAACCTTTACATCAAATATGTGCTACAACCTAATGTATTGTAAGTATATCTCTAGACTTCTACAAAGGGGACCAGAGGGACTAGACAAAGAAAAGAGTAATAAAAGTTATTTCGAGAAACTCCATTTTAGTTTGTTTCAAAAATTGACCAAAGTGAATAGTGAGCCTATCAATGCAATATAGACAAACATATATTGTACATACTGAAAACAAAGTTACTGAAGAATAGAAACCAATGACAATAATATTAAAAATACATGAAAAAAAATCTAATATTTTTTGAAGTTCAGTGTGATATCCATAGAGGGAGACAATAGAGAACTTTAATCTCAGAATGATACAGTAACTAACAATTCCCAACATAATAATTCCTAGGGGACATAAAAAATACTGAACATCAATGAGAATGTGAGAAAAGTAAAGGCTAAGCAATATTTTAGTGGGAGTATGTTGCACCTCCTCTTCACTTTTTAAGCTTCTATGTGCCACAATATGGTGACTTGAGAGGATCAAAGTGTTTGGCTTGGAAAGCTGCAGACTTTTGAACAGTAATGCTTCTAAAGCCCAGGGAGGTATTAGCATTGTCTGCCTGTGGCACTGCTACTGCCTCCTTAGGTGCTTATAAAAGCATGAATGCAAAAAGGAACACAACTTCTAAGAGGCACTGTAAAAATAAATTTACAGGGTTTGGGGCTTTTTTAAGGTTCACTGTTGACTCTTCTAACAAATTAAAGCTGTTGTGAGGAAGTAATGTAGAAAGATAGTATCCACAGATGTTTGTGCACACAGAGGTGTCACTAAACAGAAAAATATACTAAAAGTAGATATTATATAATAACAAATTATTTGAATGTCATCTTTTAAATCTACACTTACAATATAATAATCACACATGCACAAAAAAAAGAGGAAGCCCCTCAAAAGCCATCTTAAGAATCTAAGGTCACCCTAGAGAGTGTTCAACCATACAGAGCTAAAGACCCAGGAAGAGGCAGGATGCCAGTCATTGTCAGTTGAAGCACATGCCCATACTGAGGACAGAGATGTAAATATCTATCCACCAGTGCAGCATGGGGATTTTTAATGCATTCTGACAGGTAGGAGCTGCAGTATACAATATGCAGTTAAGAATGTGCCTGCGGCAACTAAGGCTTTCACACACAATTGGTTTGAGTGTGAGACATGGTTTTCTTATGGAGATAAAGGTACCATTGATGTGCAACTTTGGGCATTGTGCCCTTAGGTTGTGCTGAAGGCTTATCTTCAATGTTGACCTTGTTTGCTAGTGACCTTCCAATGTCATGACAGTTAACTCTTACATAACATAAAGGTTTCCAGTTATGGATCACAAAACTGTAAAACAGGTTCCTGCACCCTATACCCCTCTTGAACACCAGGTTCTTACATGTCTTCTTCTCAAAAGGAGGATAATTGTCGGTGCCCTCTTCTGTCATAAACTGAAATACATAATTTATAATTGTTGGGCTTCTTTTCTCTTTCAAATCTCCTGGTGTTTTCCAGCTACCTGGTGCACAGTGATGTGACCATATACTATACCTCACTCTGTGCTCCACTTTGTGGTTGATGGAACCAGGAGCAGATTTGTGCCCATTAGATCTATGCGTTTCCTTATAACGTCACTGGGTTCCCATTCAGCTGGATATGTAAATTATAAGCTCAACAAGTCCAGAAAGCTACAGATTTAGCGAATGAGAGCCTGCATTTTTGCACCCTTCCTGCATATCCAAATGAAGAGAGTGTCTTCAGACTGGGCTTGGAAGCTGTCAGGAGCTTCTTATGATCTGAGGTTGCAGTTTTCAGGGCAGTACATAAATAAATAAAATAAGTCCAAACTATGGTACACATGAATGCTGATAACTAAAATGGTCAATTTTAATGCATAATTCTTTAGTATAAAGATGCTGAAATTGGGGTGATAGAAATTGGTAGCTATGCTGAGATGCTTTGCATGACAATGTCATTTTTCAAAACTAACTGGTACCAGTTTCTCCAAATTTATGCAGAAGTCACAAGCTGCAAATAGTTCAGCCTAAAATCAACATTTCAACAATATCCCTCATGTTTTCCAGGCTCCAACCAAATGATGGATAAATAAATCATGATGTTCACGTTTTATTGTAGTTTAAATTGTAATTTTGTCACACCAAAGTCATTGTTTCTGTAATTTTCTTAAAAATCCTTGTAGACACTAAACTAACAGACAGGGAGAGGATTTTTCTGTTGACTAACAGCAGCAAAAGAGTCTGGATTAGTATTTAAGTGATAGTGACAGATACTGACAGAAGATTTTGCCTGGCGATGCTTTCACTTTGTGAAAAAGGACTTTCTCCTGTTTGATAAGCTCCCAACTTAACATCATTCATTTCCACCTTAACCACATATTTTTGAACATTTGAACAACAAATTGAAGTGTCTAGTTAGTTGTTTAGTAAACCTGAACAGATGTAATCCATTTACATATTTTGCTGTCTCCACCCTCAAAAAAACTATTTTCTTAATGCTGAGAGGCACAACAAAAGGTGAACAGCATTCCTTATTAGCCAGCTGTACATTACCTTGCAACTTGAACAGCCGGTGAATATCAATAACATTTGTTGTTTACAGAAATAGACACAAGAGCAAAAGGAGTTTATGACTTTGTTCAACAAGCCAAGCCAGGTCAACTGATATTTATGCATCCCTCAACATCACAATCTTTAAACAGCTGCACTTCAAACAGTCAGAAGTACTGGTTCAGTATCTCCCCTTATATTGTGTAGTTTTCTTTAACTCTTTTTCTGTCTCATTCTCTCCACATTCACAAGATCAATATCAAATCATTTTGAATAAGACAAAATCGGGAGAATCGTCAAGATAGTAGTACTTCACCTAACCTTAAACCATGTGGCCACCCTAAAATTCAGTGATTACTAGCGTCTGGTCCCCACAAGGAAGGATAAGTCCCCATAATGTGTGTGTGTTAACACACACACACACACACACACACACACACACTTTGTAAAAACACCCACTGAAGTAATGCATTCTCTAGCCCCTTACCCTAGCCTGAACCATATAACTAAATGCCCAACCATAACCCTTACCCTAACACCTAACCTAAACATTCTAACATGAACCCTAAAACCAAGTCTTAATCTTCAAAAAGGTGTTTCACAAAGTGGGGACCGGCCAAAATGTCCTCACTCTGTAACATAAAAAAAAAATTTCATAGAGACTAACATACAGCTCTTACTTGCCTAACCCTAAATCCAACCCTAACCTTAAACCATGTTGTCACTCTAAAATCCAATGCTTTACATGGTGGAGACCAGCCTCTGGTCCCCATGAGGATGGCTGAGTCCCCACAGTGTGAGTGTGTTAATAGATTTCAGTCCCCATAATGTGAGCAATACCAAGGGCACACCATACACATATATATATATATATATACACACACACACACACACACACACACACACACACACAGTCTACACGAGGCCAGATTTATACCCTGACAATTTGATAGAATTCACTGAAATGGTTAGGAGTTAATACCAATTAATTAATTCAGTGGACCTGGGCAGGGAGTTGTGAGCAGAGCTGAGGTGGACTGGGATGTGTGATGTGAGATGAGGTGGTAGTGTGGTGGCTGCAGCAGTCGCAGCAGGATAGGGGAAGGGTTTAAGCTGGAAGGGGAATAAGGAAAGTAATTCACTGAGTGCCTATAATGTAATGAGACAGTCTCACTTAATGGAGTTCTTTTGAGGAGTACTTGGAAGTACTTATGGAAAGAAGGAAGGTGGTGCTTGTGGAGATGCACTGATGTAGTTGAAATAAAGGCTGGGTTGGAAGGCTATAAGGCTGTTTTGTGAGAATAAAAGTCTTGCTACCTCCATTATTACAGGGTAATATGAACATGCTCAGTAACTGTTTTATATGAATACATGACTACCACTTTATGCAGCAGCTGAATTGTTGCTATGTTTAACAGCATAAAGCTCAAGGCTACAACAATACTTAAAAAATAAAATAAAACAGAACTGGTGTTAATGCTGTCAGAGTGGCTTTATCTTAGCTGTGTAGTACAGTATGATTCCTGAAATGCCAAGCTGTGTTGGTGCAGACTATTTCCATTTAACTTTGAAATCTGTGCTTGCTCTCTCTCTCTCTGTCACACACACACACACACACACACACTCAGAAACACACAGTATTCTCCCTTTGAAGCCAGTATATATCTGCATTTCATTGACACAGTTTGTCTTCTTTTACAAAGCATGTCCTGAATTCTCTCATGTTCCTTCAACTATGAGTTCTTGTTATCAGAATTACTTTATCTGACAAGTTTAGTAAAATAAAAGGACTGGTCATACTGATGACTCCCATATATTTAAATCCACATTGTTCACGTGTCTCCCTCTGATTTGTGTCTATGGGACATAATTTAGAGAAGTGGTGGAAGAAGTACTCACATTGATTACTTCAGTAAATGTAGCAATACCACAGTGTAAAAATACTCTTACAAATAAAAGTCCTGCATTCAAATTGTTACTTAAGTAAACATACAAACGTATTAGCATAAAATATACTCACATTAATAAACTTACAAGTACTCATTATGCAGAATGGCACAGTTTGCATTAATGTATAACATGTTATTGGCCTATAATTATTGGTGTATAATTATGTACATCACAGTTAATATAGTAGAGCTAAAGTTTCTTTGAAGTAGCTTGCACACTTCTGGGTAGGTTGTGAATTTCCCACCAGAGATTAGAGTAATTAATATTATCAAGTCATAATAAACTAAATAAACTTAGTGTGGTATTTAACCATGTACTGTAGCTAATTTATGTTTTCAGTGCCAAGCTTCTGAAGCTTTTTCTTCGGAAATTTTTGCTGCCAACCATTTTTAAAGGACTGTTAATTCAATGAAACCTGTTCACATCAATATTTGTTTATTATCCAGGTTACCAAGACCATTGTTTCAAGTAGGATTTGTTGCTTTTCAGCTTTCCGAATGTAAAAGATTCTGCATGACTAGGTACCAGCACTAGTGCTAGTACTCAGTACTAGTAGAAAAACATGTCTTATATCTTTTGGAACTAATATTTTTTGTTAAGCAATGGTTGAGATTTTACTCACAAGCTCTGGCTACCATCATCATGGTAAAAGTAAATGTCAACGATGTGCATGAAAGACAGTGCAGTTGTGACACTTGCTCTGTTTCCAATGCCTCCTGAAGATTCAGTATTTGCATTATTCATGCATTTCATCTTAGTGTCATATCTGTAGTTCCTGTTGTTGTTGTGTACTTCTTGTTGCCTGTGCGCAGAGATCTGATGATCTGTCACCCTGCCAGGCTGTTGTGTTTAATCCAGGTCAGTTGCCATCTTACCCTGCTGTTTTCATGGCCTGTTGGAAATCTCCTAATTAGCCTTTTTTTTTCTAAGGTGGATAAGTGTGTGATTTAGTTAGGCTTATGTAGTGTCTTATCTGTTTGTGTGGCACTGTGGTAAAGCTTGTGAAGGGAGCACAAGACCAGACAAATAAAGGCTCTTGGCTGTGACACAAGTGACACGGCAGTGGAGAGAACACAGGCCTATTTGCTACAGCTCTCATACTATACCATCAATTTAAAAAAAGTGTGGTTTTGCCATCTACTGTGTAGTTTGTGTGTCATTCATACACACATCTATCTCTTCATGCAAAAGCATATCTTCTTATTCTTCTGACAGTCACAGTGAGCATTATAGTACAAGTCATGGGCAGGAAGCTTATTCTGACTTCTATGTGTGATGCCTTTCACATCTGTAAAAAGCAGTTGATGCAGAGGCTTGGCAGCACATACAGTATTTTGGGTCTGTAGCAGCAAATTGATTTTAGGTAGCTGGAGGCTCAGGTGGTCACCATTTGATGATGATTACAGAGGTGAGCTGCCAAACCAACTGTGATGTAGGTTTGGTCACAAAGGCACAATGAAATGTTGCAGAACAAATTAACTCCATTGGACAAATGAAACACCATTTCAATGTAGCAGTTATTTTAAATGAAAGCAGCTAGGGCTTGTTAGTTTTGGTTTAACAAATTCCCAGTATTTAGTCATTGTTCCAGCAAATGGAACTACGCTCAACCAAGGAAACACTTCCAATAAAAGTAATCAGTAATCAGGGCAAGTGTTTCTGGAGACATGTTGCGTTTGAGTTTCAGCCTTCCATTCTACAAAGCATTTTAAAATGATATTAGAAAATATCAGCAATGGATATTCTAACTTTTTCAGTTTTTAAAAAGACATGCAAAAAATTTGGGCACAGTTAAGATTTCATAAATTCCTATTAACACACAAGCATTAAGCAGTCTGTAGTTTGACCCCTGACTTATTTTTTTACTTATTAACCTGGTGCATGATCATTTTAGTGACTGAGCACCATGTTTTGCTCAGCACAACTGCACACTGTTGAGAGCATATTATTAATCAGCATCCTTGTGTAAATGAAAACTGTTTAGTGGTATGTGGGAAGATGCTGTGCATATCTTTTTACACTTTATCCTTTTGGTATATCTGAATGACAATTTCCTGAAATTCTGTAAGGCTAATGTTTTCTTTTTTCTCTGTCTCCTTCTGTTTATGTTCCCTCTCTTCCTTCTCATTCATCCTTTTTCCCTTCACTCTTGGACAATCCTGTCCATTTCCCCAGGTTCCTCACCAGATGGGTGCACTGACCTTCTACCGCTATGAACAGCCTATTGTAGATTACTGCCAGGCCCATCAACCCCTGCGGCTCAACATGGGCTATGAAGGACCCCCACAGGGCCTGGAGGGTCTGGAGGACCTGGGGCCGTGTGATAGGGCCACTATACAGACAGTGGCACTGCCTGCCATTCCCTCTGCTGCCAGCATAGGTGCCCCTGTGCCAGGGCCTTGTTCTCCTCCAGCAACCCTCAGACCACCAAATGAAGGTCCCAGCAGTGGACCTTTTCCCTCTGCCGAGCGCACCGGCACACTCAAATTTGGACGCTAGCCAAGCCTGGCTGTTAAGAAGTGGGGCAATGGCTTCTGATTTACTGTGACTTTGAAATGAAGGGGCAGGCGAGCTGGTTATTCAGTGCGGCCTTGTTTTCAGAACATGAGTATATGACACAAGGGGACAAAAATTTCAAATTTTGTCTTGAATTTGCTATATGAAACACGCAGTCTCATGGTAGAGGTTGGGACATCCTTGCTGATCATTTTGATTTCTTTTTCAAAAGCACCTGTTAGAGAACATCTCACAAGTAACTGATGGAAGGTAGTCCAGCATATTACAAAAAGTATAACTTTCACAGTCCGGTCTTTTAAGTAGCTGTATCATGCAGCACCTGCTCCCAGCACAAACGGCAGTCTACTTGTGCTACTTGAGCCAGGAGTGGAAAAGCGAAGTGCAGTAAACATATTCTCAATCACAAAAAGTGGGAGCAGTAAAATGAGATGGAGTTTGATGTCATGTGAAGAGCAGGAGGCTTCCTACTGTGATTATTATTAAAATTTCCAGTCAGTAGTTTTTAGCAAAGGCAAATCCATATTATTTCATAAAGTGAGTCAATTTCTTATGACAAGTAATAACAGAGCTCCTCTTTCTTTTGTTTTATTTTTTCCTTTGGATGTACAATTTCATTCTGAATCCCATTAATGTGCATGTCAAACCAAAGAGTTTTATTTTCCTTTTAATGCACTTAAGCAATTTTAGCTAGGGCATTCTTAAAATGCCAGTTCAACTACTAAACTAGCCTCTGCCAATTCACATTTACATTTTCAACCAAATCTCCTGGTAGTCTCAGATGGACTGAGCATGTTTTTACAGATTAACAAAACTAGCACTACATACAAGTGAGATAGTGAAAGTTAAAATTTAAAGAGGTATTTATCATAATGATGTATCTTATCTGTTCCTCCCAACATAAGTTCAATTGTTATCCATCTTGGAGATGTTAAAACAACAACAACCATGTAATCTTGAAAGGAGATGCGGCATGGTCCATAATATTCTTGAACATACAATAGAGGGGCCGTTTTTCACATCAGAAAGCAGGTCTGTATTGTATATGATCATATCCTAGCTGAATGATTCACTATGCTTTAAAGAGGTAACCATGGAGATTTTAAGTGGTAAAATAAGTACATATGAATGCAAAGTATTGTACATATTCTTTAAAAAAAAAAGGTCCTCGTTACTGAAGATTAAGACCACTCTCACTGCCCCAAACATTTGTCGATTGTTGAGTCAGTGGTTGACTTTCATCTCACTGGATAGTTTGGAGAGCACCATCTTGCTGGGCTGGCAAAGCTCTGGCCATGTGCTCCCATCTCCCTCTCCACCACAGAGAACAGCGGTGCCTAGTGGGGGTGTGTTGAACCAGCACATTGACTTCTCTTTGACCTGCATATGAACCCATGGACTGTTACTGGGAATATTGCCTGACATCTCCTTTTTGCCCAGAAAGCATGCCTGGAGTGCTGAACTTACTGGCCACTGTGTCAAGCACTGCTCCTCAATGACTTATGGAGCTCATGAAGACTTCAGATGTGGCTGTGATGGCCTGTCTCCAGCTTAATCCAAGCAGTGCGCTAGGGTTGTCAGTGGTCATGCTACTGGGAGATGTGGAAACTGTGTTTGGTCCTTCCACAGTGCAACTGATTGATCTGCAGATGAAACTGCAAGGGAATATAATTTCCCCCAAAAAGTTAGTCTATCCTCAAGATAAAGGAAAAAAAGACATTTCATTGTTTTGTTTTGTTAATTGTCTTTTTGGCTTTGAACAAAAGAGACAGTTTTGAGGTGTTTGAAGATGATGTCAAGAAATTCTATAAAATTAATCTAAGGACGAAATCAAATAGAACTTATTTATCGTGTAAATAGTGAATCTTTAAAGATGAAAAAGTATGAACTTCACTTCTTCTGAAACACAAACTGCTTGTGAACGGAAGAGGAGCCTTACTGACTTTCCAGGGGAATCTGTTACCAAGATGACTCGGTGAAGAGGTTCCTACTGCAATGCTTCTGTTGTTTCAATGATAAATATTTTTCTATTTGCTCCCGTCACTATTATAACATTGAAAAAATTATGTTACTGAGATTATTTCTCAAATCCAACAATTTTACAAACTACCATGAAAAGGGAAGATTGGGAGTTTTGTTATTGTGATGTACTTCAAGTGTCAAACCTCATAGAAATCCATATTTTGTGTTCTGATTTCAGAAATGTTAGAGAACCCATCATGCAAGAGGTGGCTGTATGATGTCTTGTTAGTTGCATCCTAATTCAGTCCTCTTGTTAAAGACTTTTAACCCTGTCTGCCATTTTAAAGTCTACTCAAGGACAAGAAGTGTGCTATCTTTATACCAGGTTAATAGTTTGAAGGGTGTCCTTTTTGATGTGCCATTATTTTGTTAAATGTTTTATCAGAATCTGGCCCAAAAACAACAAGTGACCCAAAAAACTTCATGGTTCTATGACTAAGGGTTCAGTCCCCCTTTGTGTACAGGATATTGCATAAAAAGCAGTTGATTCGCTAAGTACAGTTGCTTAATAGTGCTGGTGGAGTTTACTTTGTAATAACAGCTGTGCCAATGTCTTTATAAAGGGAGCTCTCTTAATTCTACCCATGTATTGTCTTGCTCTGCTCTGTATCACCCCTGCTAACTCCTTGACCTGAATTTCATGTTTGCCTCTTGGTGAATCGGGTGAACTTGTTTTATGATGTTCTATTTCTGTCCGCATGCTGATATTTTGGGAAACTATGCCCAGTTAGGGTTGAACCAGAGACAAACAGTACAGGAGATATTTCCTGTCTGGAGTGCCCTGGAACCAGAAGCACCTGTCATGGACAACTTCAGTTATTTTAAAGCAACTTGTTTGCTGACCCATTACTGCCCCTGTCACACCTAAAGTAGAATTCCCGGGTACTGTATAGGCAGTTGAAGTGTGAAAGAGGCTTCTGTTGGGCACTCACTCCACAGACAGACTTTCTCTTTAATAGTCTCCGGCTAAAGCTCAGCACCCATAGTAATTACTTCAGATTTCGGAACAGTGGTAATGGTTCAATTCAGTTTAACCCCAGTGATCAAAGCTACGTTGCTCTTCATGTGTAATTAGAAAATGCTAATAAAATTTTTGTATGTTCTCAATTAAATCAACTACTAATAAGAAACTGATTAATCATGCCTAGCTCCCTGATAAAATAAGCATAATGTTAGAATCCTGCTGCCACTAATAATTTAGTCTTTTGTCCATTTCTTTTGCCATCAGAGAGCTGGAAGCACAGGCGCTGCATGCTAATGATGCATGTTTGAGCTGAACTCCACGACCGTCTGCACTAGTCCCACAGTGCCAACAGGCTTTATTTTCTCTTCTGCTTTGTTTGTTTATGGTTTTGTACACCCCAAGCTCCCCACACCCCTTCACTCTTTGCGTTTGTACTCAAATCCCCACAGGGAGCCCACCCTCCCTTTTTTGCTCTTTTCTCCTTGGGGTGGGTTGAATAAAGGTCTGAAGAATTGCAGTGAAAACTTTCATATTTCAGTGTTTATGCTCAGAGGAAAAGCTAAATCTCGAAGGGAAGAGGGAAAGCAGAGGAGATGAGACAGAGACCCAGAGATGCTATACAATAGGGAAGATGTTGATGGACAAATGTGTAAGTGTAAGGGCATTTCATTCTGTTACACCGAAGGCTTTGTGATGTCTCCAAATGTCTCAGGCAGCTTTATTTCCACTGTAAGAAATCATAAAAACTGATTCAGTCAAGCTCAAACACACACATCACATACACACATCTTCTACAGAGTCACACCGGGCACACAAAAACTAACCAAAAGGCATATTTACATCTTCTAAACTCAATGTATTATGCATGCTGACATACAAAAACACACATATACAACATACAGTTTAAACACCTTATTTGAAGTGACATTGTGTTTTACTATATATTAGCAAGAATCCACTTCATTTCCACTTCAAACAATCAATAAAAGAAAACAAACAAAAAAAAAGCAGGCAACACACGCCTTGATAAATGATAAGGAAGGTCTGCAGGTTTTGACACTCTCATTCATTCCAGTTCACCCAAGGCCATCTGAGACGGTTCAGAAGGTTCTAATCCATTACATGATAAGTAGATTTGAAAAATTTATTCCACACCAGACACAGATTTGCAGCCTTTTCTTACTCTGCACACATCTGTCTTAGCATTAGGACATACCCACACAGCGCACAGTCATGACAGATAGGAGGGCTGAGCAGAAAAAAAGCAAGCTAATGCTCCTCATTTGCTACTTCTAGAGTCCCGATTTCAGTTTCTATTTTTTAGTATGTCATTAGCGTGTGCTGACTGCAATGTGTTGAGAAATAATAAGTTTGTCATGCTAAAAGGCATATAAGTATTGCCAGCAATTTAGCTGTAGCCTGCATGTGCCCAGAAGGGCTGTGTGTGGGTGTGTGTGTGTGTGTATAGCAGCATCTACTCCTCTACCTCCTCTGAACTAACATCACCATTAATGATGTTCAGGTCAGCCCGGTTCTCATTGATTGTTATTGTTCCATGCTGTTTCTATTAGCAGGAAGTCTTTAACCTCTGACTTAAATTGTCCTGACTCTGTTTTTCTGCCTCTGCTCATGTCAGAGGGGACACAAAAAGGAAAGGCATGATCATTAACCACTGTCAGGGAAACACACTTTTTTGTTTGTCTGACAAAGCCTGTTTGCACCCCTAATTGGATTTAATGTAAGCACTGAAGAAAAGAAGATTTTTACTTAAATGGGCTGCATTCTAATCCTGCAGTTGGCTCAAGAGTATAGTGAGAGAAAAGGCAGTGAGAAGCTGCCAAAAAGAAATATCATAATTAGTTTTTGTTTCCTTGCAGGTTCAAAACATTTTTCCTCTTTCTTTTTTTTTTTTTTGCGCCCTCTTAAATATTTTCCATATAAACCATAGGATCCCTGGTTTCCATTGCATTAATTTTCTGCACAGAACATTGATTTCTGTCAGATGTAAATATGTGCTGCATTGTTTTCTTTGGTAGGTTTCTTTCTTTAATTTTGTTTTCCTTATTTAGATTTTTGTTCTTTTTACTGCATTCAGATCTAAAGCATTTTTTGTGGAGACCTGGTCCAAGTGCAAACACATGGCTCTTCTTTGAGAATAATATTGTCAGAAGATGTTTTGTAAAACTTTTGATGATGATATCAGAAATAAACATCTAACGATGGAAGTAGTGATCTTTTGTTGCTTCAAAGGGGAAGTGTAAAGTTTCTGAAAGCCATGTCACCAGGCTGGTCTACCAGAATGATGCTATCAGTTGTGTTATGGGAAGTGTATGACAAAAACAACAACAACAAAGCCAACTTAAATTTTTTTGGCATATATAACAACTGAAGGTTGATAGGCCAAATTATAAGCATAATTTTTTTTTAATCATTGAAATTGTTATAACTGATAACTTTGAGTCTAAATTTGTGATTCATTAACAAAGTGCAAAAGTTCAATTGATTTGTTCCTTAGAGAATGCAAAAAAATCAGTTTTCAGTCTGTGTTTACTTTATATTTGCGTTTAACAAATGTTTCATTATTAAATTAACATTATTTTCTTGGTGTAATTAGTAATAAATAGTAAGACATTTGTCACTTTCAAGGTCAGAATATTTGATTATCAGTTTCAGAGCTTATAATGACGAGTTCAGTAGTTAAAAGTTAAGAGTCTCCAGACACCCCCTTTTATCTAATATAAAAAGTTATATGGTGAAAGCTTTTCTGTGTCTTTTTGCTAACCTATTGACATAGTGAAGTCAGATAAGCTTTTCCTTCAAAACTAAAACAATGAAACCCATGATGGAGATTCAGACTCAGACACTGCCTGCACCCTTATTATGATGAATAAACTCAGAAACTAAACTTATCAAGTTTTAACTTAAGAAGGTAAGTTTGGGGGAGGCGACTGCTCTATCCACTGCACCACTGTCGCCTCCCAACTGGAAGGTTGCAGGTCCGAATCTTGGTGCCTGCAGTCCACATGTGGAAGCACCCTTGGGCAAGACACTGAAGCTCCCCATTGCCCGTGATGGCGGCGTGTATGCACGTAGCAGCCCGTGGCCCTCTGCTCCAAACATAATTTCGTTGTACATGTTACAATGACAATAAATAAAGCTTCTTCTTCTTAAGTTAAATTGCCCAGATTCAAATTCAGCTTGTTGTCTTGAATTTCTGAGGTTTCTCAAGTTTTTTTTTCTTTTTATTATTTTTATAATAAACTAACATTTGTATATTTCTGCCAATCTATGTTGACCATTCTTTTTAAAGGATGATCATTTTCTATATTAATGGTATTTTCAGCAATCCTAATACAGACATTGAAACCAACAATGAACTGCTCAGGGTTAAAGTCTGTCAGTCTCCAATCTGGATTATCTTGTTCATCTATGGTGTAGATCTCTGTTTTTGTTCAAAAATGATTAAAACACATCACTGAAACACACTGCTGCACTGTGAGACACACTTCTTCACTACAAAACACAAGACCTGCATATTTGTTAAAAATATTGCCACAGAATCTCCAACTGACCAAAACTCTATACACCATCTGAAGTTAGCAAGTGTGAACTATGCATGTGCAAGATCTCAGTGCAATCTTTATGCTATGTTTACAGTCCACTAGCTCCTCATACTTTCATGGAGATGGAGACCATTCACTGAAACCAAACTCAGTATGTAAAAAAGGTCATTACAGTACTGAAATACTATGTACTCTCATGGCACAAGTAAATTCTTGTCAGGTCTAGGGAATTTGCCTACCAGACCACAACATACTGTACAGTAAATGTCATTGGTTGACAGTAATTATGATATAGAATGCAGACTTTACCTAAAGCCTGATGAACTTGGCTAGGTCTCTGCTCAACTTGTTCCACACAGCACTGATCACTGGATTGTTGTATTCCTGTTCTGGTGATGTCAACCCTGCACTGATCATGGTGCTGCTTTCACTTAAATTAGATAATAAACAGGCAGACAGAAACCAAACAAAATACTTCAGGAATGAGGGTTAACACTTATTGTTCATCATGATGTGAAAAATTCAGTCCTTGCTATTATCAGCACCATGCCACTCATGAATCCATTTCTGCTCTCCTCTCTCTAGTGCCTGCTCTCAGACTGACATACAGTATATAAGGTAAGATGGCTTTCTTGAAGCTTGACAGCCAGTCAGAAATGACAAATGACAATCTGTGACCATTACACTACCAATACCCAAATGGAGCATGGGATTTTCCAGACTTCCGTGGATCAAACACAGCGATAAGTGCCCCAGTAGTACTACATATCAGGTAGAACTTTTTGCAGACTTGCCATCTCTGCTATCATTTTACAGTAAAATCAGTTGACCCCTCTACAATTTATGGAATCATGTTGTAAAGTGGTGTATGGTTCCTCACCATAAGTATTACATGGGTGAAACAACCAAATACACAGCAGTCAAGTGACAATGACTGATATTTCATAAGGAACCTCTAACAATGAGTTCATAGCATATTGTTCACTGTTCATGAGAAAAGAGTAGGGCAAATTGTGGCAAAAAAGAAAAACCCTCATGCTTTATTTAATTTCTTACCCTCCGTACAGGGTCTTAACATTAGCGGAGTGTCAGAGGGTACGAGTGTTAGGGTTAGCCCCCCTCGCCAGGAGGGTGAGGGAGAACTAGGGGTAGGACACAAGATAGCTGACCCAGGTGCTAGTACAAAACAAAGGTTTAATGGGGAAAAATAAGACAATGACAACGTAACAACAAAACAGGGTCCGTAATACTTACAACAAACGAAGGGCAGTGATAACAAAGGAGGGGCAGTGATAACAAAGGGGACCAGGACGAACAGGTGCTCACACAAACTCACGGTAGAAGAACAGGGTAAGTATTGTCCAAAAAGCAAAGCCGCGGAGACGAATCAAAACTGAGGGTGTATGTAGTGTAGCGCCTATGTCGTGTAAATGGAGTCAAGCCAAAACGCAACAGTAACTGTCAGCGTAGCATTCCATTAGGACATACATAACATAGTGATGTGTGGGCACGGAGAAGGTTAATGTGTGTGTAGTGTAACGCGTATGTCGTGCGATAGAGTCAAGCCAAAACGTACAGTAACTGTCAACGTAGCATTCCATCCAAGACATAGGTACGCGTTACTTGGTTAATGTTTGCTAATGTTCCGGCGACGGCGGAGCGTCTGTCAGAGGTTTAAATAAGGGAAGAAGGTCATCATCGGGATGCACCTCAGCTGTGTGCGTTGACAAACCAGTTACTAATTACTGGAATGCAACACAGCTGAGGTGCAGAGCCCATATGACGGAGAAAACAGAAGAGACAAAAAGGAGGAGAGGCAGCGGCCACCGAGTGGCCCTGACAACGAGTGATGCAGTGGTGCTCAGGTCCATGCCAATGAAATCATATCGATATTTATTGCTATATGTTATTTTCAATTGATTCTAGTGAGGCTATATCAAGGAAGACAGTTTTATTGTTTACACAAGTGCCCTTTTATGGAAACCAAATTATGGTTTGGGATCAGTGGTGTGCTCTTCATCCTGGCCTAGAGATAGGATGTTTGTTACTGGTTCTTAGAGTGTGTTTTGGTGCTACCTGTTGATGATATACCATGACAATATTAATGGTAAAATAAACTTGCCTTATCAGTTAATTCTGGAGCAACCTTTGCAGGATTTTACAAGCTCAAGTAGTTTTTATAGAAAACCCAGCTCTCCCAGTTTTAAACGTCATATAGATGAATCACACACAATTTTGTTAGTCGGCATTTCTGCAAATTAAAGGCATTTAAATACTCGTTCAGCATCTAAACATATTCACAGTAATAAATGTAATCTGGACCTTTCACCACCTGCAAGACTGCAATCACATGGTCCAAAGATGGGGGACAAAATCTCATTGACAGCCTGTGGTTAGCCTGACAGTGCTTTCCTCAAAATAGCAAGACAATCCACAAGGAGCCCTATAAGAAGAAGATGGAACACACATTGTGATATGTGATCACACTGTGACAGTCCCCTCACAATATGTGAGATTGTCAGTCCCTGTAGCTGAAGTTTCTGAGGAATCAAGACATAGTGGTGTTTTTCAAACTTGTCAGCATGCTGAGACAGTGCTTCAGGCTCATCAATGGTCTACACACCAAAACATCAGCTGAGCTGTAATGTCTAAGTTGTGAAGTGCAGTAAGAAGTATAATAAGAGCACAAAGCAAAACTTTACAGTTAGAGAAGAAATTTGTTTTACACATCACAATACACATCATAACTCCAAATAGTCTGTAATTATTTCAGAATGATAAAACCCGAGAGCCTCTTCCTAAAAATGAGAGGATAGTTTGTGAACGCGCACACCGCCTGTTGCCCGTGCTGTGTTGAAAGTGAACAGTACAATGAACCACAACAGCATTAATTAATTAGAGTTTCTCCTCCATATATAGGTAAACTGTGGTATCAATGATAAGATGTGTAACACTCTAAATATAGCGGATAACTGAGAAACCCCGCATTTTAACTGGCATAATGCAGACATGCTAACTTCTCCAGCCTTACATCTGTTCTCTCTAACCATACAGAAACAACACATTTACAGGCATTCAGTATGTTTCTTTTTTTTCTTATCTTAATTTATCATTAAGTCCCAAACAGTCAAAACAAATAGGTACTGTGCTCCAGGGTAATCCATCGTTGATGATGGTAACCTCAGGCCTTGTATTTTTCTTCACATCCTCTGGTCACAGTGCAGGCAGGTGGTAAAATATATCCATAAAACCATGTATAGTCAAAAAAATTATGCTTTTAAAATGGCACCAGTGGATGTCAGGCAAGCTCACATGAACACACAAATGCCTGGAGATTATGACCATTCAAGTCCTTCAACAATCATGTAAGACTTTATATTGTTAGAAAAAAGGTCTCATGATTGAGAGTTTGAGCGACTTGTATAAACTGAGTTGTTCTGCATACTAGAACATACATGCTCCTCATTTTTTGAGCTTAGGTGATAATTCACTGTTGACATGGATAAGGATAGGAAAAACCCTTGGGTTTGGTTAAAACATTTTAAAACACAATGTCAGACACAGGACTCAATCTTTGGGTCTCTGCATAAAAGTTGCGTTTGTTTGACCCATCCATCTGCCCCAACCACCATCTTCTTAGTGTTTTTTTAATGTTCTATAGTTCAAAAGAGTGCACCTTCAAAGGACACTGTCAGCGCCTTGATCCACACTCCAGTCCCGCTGGTGGCAGTAATGTACCATTTCCTTGTCTGATATCTGCCATAAAACACCAAGAAGAAAAACACAAAGCAGGACACTGGGCTGCAATACAACTAACAGTTTACACAATTTTACAGCCATTATTGTGACATTACCAGAATCTGGTGTGGCAGAGGACTTCAACAGATTTGATACTTTCAACCAGAGAGGACAACAAAAAAAATGCTTGTCAGCCATTTATACTTTCTGAACTATCTGAAAATGATTTTGAACTGGGGCTCTGATACAAACAGAAAGGTTGTTGATGGCACAAAACACATTCAACCTCAACCCTAAAATCTTTGTACCCCACGGCATGGCCCGTGACATTCCTGCACTTCTTCCCCAGCTGTTGCATACAGCTCATTGCCAAAGTACTAAACAGGCACATGTCAAGGGAAACATCTCAGGAAAATGCAGAAAAACAGTAAACAGATAACATTCATTTCAAATGTAGTGTTCATTTTACAAACTTTTGGGAGACCGAACTGACATATAAACACAGACGAAGTAAACTTGACAAATGCAGCTGACTTGTTCTGAGTGCACCCATTACCTAAGCAAAGGCATACCCTCAGTGTCACAGAGAGATTGGGAGATTGATTTGCTTCAGCCTGCTGTCACTTCAGATGCACATATCATGCCATCACCGCCATGAAGGAACACGATAGGCCTGGTCACAGTCCGGCTCACTGTGGCTTTTGGAACACAAGGTCTTGCTATCTTTTACCTTTCTCCTCAGATAATCACACACCCTTTGGAATAATGTCAATCAATTAGTCTACTTATTCTTCAGATGTTTCAGACTGTATCCAGGTAACCATCAGTTAAGTGACACTATAAACATGATCCTTTTGCTAGCTGCTAATGACAATGGTAATTTTAAATCTAGAACAATAGTTGTTAAAAAAATTGCTTTGTGAATGTTTCACATCAACACAATTCAGTAATTATCTTAAGTTGAACCACCAACTTATACACTTTTTTTCCACAATAAAGATGTATTGCACCAAATTCATATGCTTTGGAAGGGTTTTCTTCTGCGAAGGCACATCTTATCTGAAAGGTTAAAAAAAAAGAAAAAAAAAAGGTCTGACATGGCTGAAGGGCCAGCCTCTTTCTGCTGATTGCATACAGTCCACCTCGTCTCAGTCTGTGTGAAAAGCCCTGTGGCTGGTGGTTGATTGGCCAGGTCAGGTGGCCTGGTAAGTATGCAGTGTCTGATTCTCAGTGACCTTTAAAAAAGTGCAGTAGTGGTGTGGGCTAAAATCTCTACTTGAAGAGAGTGGTAAATTCATGGCTTCATGGCTTTTAGATACTCTAAAGCTGTTTCTCAATGATTTGCAACTGCAACTCCTCTCTCTCTCTCTCTCCCCCTCTTCCTTTTTTTTGTATTTTTTTTACAGTTTATATGGCACTGTTAGCCCTACATCCACTACACGTAATGGAGCTCCTGAGGGATGCAAAATGCCTTGTCCTCATATAGCTTACATTGGCTTTTAACTGTATCCTGCCATAGACTGAATCCATAAATGCTATCCTCTATGTATGGCCATAGAGTGCGCCTTTCCCCTTGGCACTTTCCTTTTAGACACTGCATTGTATCTTTCCCTTGACCTGAAATGAGCAGTCAGCATTTAAAAATAGAAATTACATTTTGCTCTGTTGGCTCTCCTTTGGTTTTGTGGTTTCATGCAGTCTGTTTTTGTCTGCATCTGAAAAAAAAAATCATTGCATAAAAAGAAGTTCAGAACAGACTCACATGGAAAGTATTAGTAACCAGGCATTGAAGGGATGTTGGGATAAAGAAACACAATGACAATATTTACTTGAAATGTTATCAGATGCTAAAAAAAAACAATTTAAAAATAGGTAAAATAAAGTTTTTGTTTTTTAAAGATTCTGTTGTTGTAACTCAACAACACTCAGAGAAGAAGGCTGCAGCCGACTGTTAGATGCCAGCAGGGAAGCTTTAAGTGGCGTTTTTTCCACCACAGCAATCCACTGTTAAATGATTCAGTCGATGGATTGTCCAGCCCCCTGTGACAGAAAAGAGCAAAGCTTGGTTACTGGGCTTCACACAGAGACAGATTTATAGATGCATTGTCAAGTTCACCAAGGCTACCTGGAAAAAGTCTTAAAACTTTAACCAGACAGATGTTTGTTTCAACCAAAAAGCTTGAGCAAAACAGTAAAATAGAGGGAAAGCCCAGTTTCACATTGTGAAAACTGAGGATGCAAAAACTCTGCCAAAGATAGTGTTAGTATTGTACACATTCTGCACATGAATCAAGCCTGCATAGGGTGTGCAAGTGTGAGTTCATGATCTCAAGACCAACAGTGAGCTTAATAGCTTGGCTTCAAGAAATGCCATAAAATGAAAATGATTCCCTAATGAGCAAATAGTGTTGTGTGTATGAAAACAGAGAAAAAAAAATATTACCCTCACAAAAAAAAATAATAATAAACTGCTGGGATGTTGCCATGTTATGTACAATGAAATGTAATGGGACAAAGTGCTATTACCCAAAACATGTTGCAGTAAAAGGTCCATGTCCATCCTTCATTAAAAAATCAATTTTCATCAAGTTTGTCATATTCTTTGTTTAATTGTTTTTAAACTACCAAACAAGCTACAGTACACTGCACTTTCATCATTTGTTCTCATCATAGACCCAGGCTTTGTGATCACCACTCCTTGGCCATTTGTTTCTGAACAGTAATATAAAATACTATATTTCTTGATTGATGTTTAGACTGATTTATGTGAAGCAAAATGTTAGCTGGCTAAGTGAAAAGGCCCTAAGTTGATTCTCTCTGCAAGATGGTGCTGTTGTATGTGTCTCTTTGGATTGTTTTCTGCCATTTTTCTTTGGAAGTAGATCATCTATGCTGGTGTATGATTGTCTTGCTCTATTTAATACTCATTCTTTTGTAAAGAAATCATCAATTTATATGTATATGGTCAATCGAAACCACTACAACCACTGCTGTCAGGGATGCCTCCTACCCTACGGTGTCTGCCTGAGGCTTCACTAGCAGAAAGCACCACAGAAGAAGGGGTAAGAGAGGTGGAATACTTGTAACTATTAAAGTGGAGTTGGCATTATCCACTGGTTCTGACCATCGCTGTTTCTTTCATGGATCCCCTGTGGACGGTGGTCAGCCAGTTTAGCAGTGTTCTGTTGTATATACAGTACATACCAGTGGCTTTGGCTTTTTACCAGTGATTCTGGAATATTTGGAGCTGCTCCCATGTCGTCACCTTCTGAAGCCTTGTGTACTGATCCAAGAAAATGGTTCTATTCATACTCAAGGTCAGATAGGACCTTCTCTGTAAATATTGGTAACAACCCTTCCTCTTGTGGGGTGCCTCAAAGCTCCATTTTAGATCCTGTTCTTTTCTCTCTTTATATGTTCCTCCTAGAGTCAATTTTGGAGAAATATGACCTTTTCTTTGATTGTTATGCAGATGAAATACAAATCCATTTTACCCTGAGGTCAAAAGTGGCTGGGTCACTAGAGTCTTTATATGATTGTGTCAGGTTTGCTCGGCCGCTCTGGCCTCCCTCACCTTTCCTACTGTCTCTTGCCCATTTACACTAATCACGTTCACCTGTTCCTCACTCCCTTATCACCAGCTGCACTTGATTAGGTTGCTCACTATATTACCCGGTTTCACTCCTCAGTCACTTGCCAGTTCGTTCTAGTCTCTAGGCCATTTTTTTCTCCTTGCTCTTTCGTAGTTTTGTATGTATTTATTCCCTAGCCAGCTACTGTTTTGTGTTCCCCCCATGGACTGTTCCTCCGGACCGTGGCTCCACTCTC
>NW_018127930.1:3730273-3733161 GCF_001952655.1 Monopterus albus
CAGCACTAAGGCCCCCCCCACTGATACCCCCAGCCCCGACATCAGCTACAGCAGCATCGGCGGAGGAAACCGCAGAAGCAATGGGCGGGCTATTGCAGCAGTTCAGAGTGATGCCGTTTGGGCTATGTAATGCACCTGCCACCTTCAAGGCTCTGATGGAATGGGTGCTAGGCGACATACCTGCTGTACCTAGATGACCTGCTGGTGCACGCTGGTGACTTTGATGGGGCGCTTCAGAATCTCAGGGAGGTGTTCTCTGCCATTCGGCGGGCTGGGGCTGGTGCACGCTGGTGACTTTGATGGGGCGCTTCAGAATCTGAGGGAGGTGTTCACTGCCATTCGGCGGGCTGGGTTGTGGTTGAACCCAGCCAAGTGTAACTTAATGTCAACAGAGACATTGTTTTTGGGACATGTGGTCAGTGAGCGTGGCGTAGCCACGGACCCTAACAAGGTATCTGCCATACTGGGCTGGCCCCCCCCAACGTCCGTCACTGAGCTGCGGTGTTTCTTGGGACTAGCTTCCTACTACAGGAGGTTTGTGAAGGATTTTGCCAGCATTGCTAGTCCCCTCCACCGGCTCACTGAGAAAGGGCGAGCCTTCCTCTGGTCTGATGCATGTGAGGCAGCTTTCCAACAGCTCAAAATGACCCTGGTCGGGGCACCTGTGCTAGCCTACCCCAATGCCCAGCAGCCCTTCATTCTTGACACGGACACCAGCGGAACGGGGGTTGGCGCAATGCTTTCACAGGCAGGAGAGACTGGTGAGTGAGACCGTGCCTCACTCACCTGGCAGCCTGAGGGCCAGGTTGCAAGGTGGCTGGAAGTGCTACAAGAATACAACTTCGAAGTGCAGCATCGACCGGGACACCAGCATCTCAATGCTGACGCCCTCTCCAGGTGTCCGTGCACCATGGAGGGGTGTTGGCACTGCTCGCGACAAGAGGAAAGAGGTCAGGTGCCAGAAGCCGCGGCCGCGGAGGCCGTCGCTCACCAACCGACACATCTACAACCTTGGACTAAAGAGCAACTAAGGCACCAACAAGGAGCCGACCCTGTCTTAGCAATGGCGAGGGGATGGCTAGAGACTCAACAGCGCCCCGACTGGCCCACATTGTCCTCAGAGGGACCCGAGGTGAAGGCACTGTACTCGCAGTGGGGTAACTTAGAGCTTCACGAAGGAGTGCTCTATCGACGGTGGCAGGCCCCTGATCGGGTAACCAGTCACCTGCAGCTCCTGGTCCCTCATGCCCTAAGGCTGGAGGTTCTCCGGTGGGTACATGGTTTGGTGGGGATGGGACACTATGGCAATTCAAAGACTCTTCGTCGCCTGAGGCAGAGATTCTATTGGGCTGGGTGTCGGCAAGATGTTGAACTTCACGTCCACCATTGCGACACCTGTACCGCTCAGAAGGGGCCCAGTCAGAGATCCCACGGACCCATGCAGCAGTATCTGGTGGGGGCCCCCATGGAGAGGGTAGGAGTGGACATACTGGGCCCGTTCCCCATTACAGACTCCGGCAACCGGTATATCCTTGTGGCCATGGATTACTTCACTAAGTGGCCCATGGCAGTACCAGGCTGGTGGAGGACATGTTTGCTCGATTTGGGGTCCCCTGAGAACTCCACAGCGACCAGGGGAGAAATTTTGAAACTCGCCATCTCCGGGAGGTATGTCAGCGTTTGGGGGTAAAGAAAACATGCACTACTCCTCTCCACCCCCAGAGCGATGGGTTAGTGGAGAGGTTCAACAGGACCGTCTACTCAACTAGCGATCCTGACGAGTCGCCAACACCTTAGGCCGGTGGTCGTATCGAACGGCAGTACAGGAGTACAGCCTGTGTACTCCTGCGTCCCTGATGTTTGGCAGAGAACTTCGCACACCAGTAGACTTGGTATTTGGATCACCTCCAGAGCCTAACGTCCCTGGAGGTCCGGAGATGGACTATTACCGACACCTGAGGGAGAGAATGCAAGTGGTACATGAGCTAGCGCAAACACGCCCAGAAGAACGCAGGATTGAGGCAGAAGCGAGTCTATGATACTCGCTGCTATAGACATTTTCTGAAAACGGGGGATCAAGTGTGGATCTACTTTCCACTGTGGAAGAGAGGTGTCTCTCCAAAACTGAGTAGTTACTGGCAGGGACCGGGAGAAGTGGTGGATTGTCTCTCGGAGGTGGTGTTTCGAGTACGGATGCCAGGGAGGGGCAGGATGGTAGTCCTGCACAAAGATCGGCTGGCGCACTATCACCCTATGGCTCCAGCAGTAGACAGTGGTGACTGTGTACTACCATCTGTTCCGGATTCCAGTGAGGAGGATCCTGCGGGGACCATACAGGAGTCAGGCCCTGTGAATGGGGACCGGGAGAGGCCGGTGCGGTGACAGAGACCTTCTGGATATTATAGGGACTTTGTTTTGACTGACCCCTCCTTGAACCGCCACCTTTTTGTGGTGGAGCGGTTTGAGTACCCGAGTGATCCTAGGATCTATGTTGTCAGAGGCTATATGTCCCTGGTATGGTCTCCCAAGGCAAACAGGTCCTGAGTGACGGGTCAGACTAAGAGCAGTTCAAAAGCCCTTTATGAATAGAATAAAATCAAGGACCGTGACGTCGCCCGGCATGGCGCAGCCGGGGCCCCACCCTGGAGCCAGACCCGGAGTTGGGGCTCGAATGCGAGCGCCTGGTGGCCGGGCCCCCCCCCACGGGACCCGGCCAGGCTTAGCCTGAATGAGCGATGTGGGGACGTCCTCCTGTGGGCCCACCACCTGCAGGAGGATCCGTAAGGGGCTGGTGCACAGTGGATTGGGCAGCAGGCGAAGGCAGGGGCCCCGACGACGCGATCTCTGGACACGGGGCCTAGCCTTGGGGACATGGCATGTCACCCCGC
>NW_018127930.1:3735917-3745189 GCF_001952655.1 Monopterus albus
TGGGAACGCCTCGGCATTTCCCCGGAGGAGCTGGAGGAAGTGTCTGGAGAGAGGGAAGTCTGGGCATCTTTGCTTAAACTGCTGCCCCCGTGACCCGGTCCCGGATAAGCGGAGGAAAATGGATGGATGGATGGATTGTTTCATTGTTTTACCTCATGCAACTGTCCCAACGTTTTTGGAATGTGTTCAAATACTGCGCTGCTGTATTGTTTTCATTGTAACACAGGACACAGATGATTTACACATCCCTAATTTCACTTTTAATTTAGATTTTACACACTGTCCCAACTTTTTCTGATTTGGGGTTGTAGCTGCTCACACAGGGTTATTTTACATCTCCAGGTGGGGTTAACAATCCTTGCATGCCATATGAAAGTGAAATTACATTTCCAGGGGGCATGGCTTTCTTAATAATTTGGATTTCAAAGTTTGTGCTAGTCACTTTATATCACAAATTAATCATATGGACACAGGTGTGACATTGGCAAAAGTATTGCTTGAGCTCAGACAAACCATTTACTAAAGATAATGCTGACTTAGGGGTTAACTTGTGCTGGAACAAGCTGGATCTGGACCCAGCATGTCTCCAATTGTGGCCAGCGCCTACTTTGATGGACCCACCATCTCATTTACATACAAAAGAAACTGAATACATGAATAATATATAAAAATATAGTCTAATACTTTTTGTAAAACTAGACTTTTACAAAAGCATATAAGACTAAAATTAGAATAATTAAATACAATAAAAACAGGCAGCTAGGATAATTACATAAAAACATAACCTGCCCATGCAGGTCACACTGGGTCAGGTGCACATTCAGTGTAACATTATATCATCCATGGAGCGAAAATGTGAAATTTAAAGTGTTTCAAGTCACAGCAGGGTGAAACTAGTCAAAATGTGAAGCCAAAATGATCAAGGTGGACCCATTTATAAAGCCAACTGTTACTGAAAAGGTTAGTAGGCTACAAGCCAGTCTGATGCTCAGGTCATGCATTTCAAAAGTACTGAAGCAAAGCATAAAATAAAAACAAGACTCCTGCCCCATGTTTTAAATAATTGAAGTAAAGAATATGTTTATTTAATGTTTATTGAATGATGCTGGGTGGCACAGTGGTTAGCACCGTTGCCTCACAGCGAGAAGGTTCCAGGTTCGGGCCTCACCTGGGACCTTTCTGTATGGAGTTTGCATGTTCTCCCCGTGCTTGCGTGGGTTCTCTCCGGGTACTCTGGCTTCCTCCCACAGTCCAAAGACATGCAGCTTAGGTTGATTGGTGTCTCTAAATTGCCCATAGGAGTGCATGTGCGTGTGTGTGGTTGTTTGTCTATGTGTTAGCCCTGCGATGGATTGGTGACCTGTCCAGGGTGTACCCCGCCTTTGCCCGATTGCTGGCCGGGATTGGCTCCGGCCCCCCCCCCCGTGACCCCGTTCAGGGAACAAACGGTAGAAAATGAATGAATGAATGCTGCTGTAATATTCTGTATATAATGTTAATGTGTAGTGGAGTAATAAGGCCCCAAATATGATGTCACGCTTGCGATTGATTGAACAGATTAGAGGCCGTAGCCTCGAAGTCCTAATGTATTTAGCATCACTCTCGCTTGACATCTATAACTCACACTTGCAAATGTATGTCTTCTAGTGTGATTTTTTTGGGTCACTACAAACACACAGCAACTAAGCCTCTAAGCAGCTCCCTTAATGAGGAAACGACTACAAATTCACCGTTCATTGAGGAAATTTTGTCAGTTCTATCACCAAATCATATTCCGGGAGCTTGTAATTTACAAATGAATTTACGAATGCACTGGACTTCATCATTAATTAAATCTAAGTTGTTTTTCATGTCTAAACTTAAATAGGAACTCCAGTGATTTTGCACATGTAACTTTCATGTTTATGTATTTTTAGAAGTACTGCATATGTGCAAAAAACAAATGTATGAAACATTTTCTTCCTGAAGCTTTAGAAGGAGCAGCTCAAAGCCTGGTAGAATGCCTACGTATTTGTCGGGGCTGAAGTGTACAAGTCTGAAAGTTTGGGGAGGAGTTTGAAAGAAGTGATTGCTACACATTTCTGCTTGAGACTAGCAGCTAGCCAAGCCACTATCACACTAGAATCTCTAAGTGAGCTGTTGCTAGATGAGTTGGATTATAGGTAATGTGGACAGGTTTTTATAAGAAATGCAATAAAAGAGTTTCCTTGCTTCTGCTTTGTTATGATTTTGGTTTGACTTTTGAGTTTATTGTTAGTCTGACTATGATGTAGCAGTGCAAAGCTAAATTGATGAGTACATTTCAATAAAATACTGCATTGAATACAAATATTTGGAGGAAAAATGAGAGGAAAGCTTGTCTAATACATTAATAAAAAACATCACTAGTGATGTACTCTAACTTAAACATTACATGTGACTATTAAATCAAGGCACTCAGTGGAATTATGGCTCTGCAGCACTACAATGTGCCAGGATAGACAATAACAGTATCCTAATTACACTATGCATACAATTCTAGTAATATTTGAACTATAGAATAGGGGTATCTGTACTCCAGAACTCTAAAGTTTCCAATACAGAGAAACTGAAAGGATTAACTTTTCATTTGCTCTGTTTGGAACAGGCTGTTAGAGATATTAATCCTTCTAGACTCAGTTTTCAGTGATACATTCTAAACTTGGTTAGACTATACCATCTGAGGTGAATAGTATACCCAGTAGGTGCATCTTGACATATAACTGAATTACTGAAAAAATAAAGTTATGCTTCTGACTATGTGTCTGTATCACATACTCTGTTTATTTTTTTTAGCTCAAGTGGGTTCAGACAGACTGCGCTGGTTGGGGGTCAAGCAGGAAGACAGCCATAGCTGAGAAGAAGAAGAAAGAAATGCGAGTACAAATAAGCAAAAATGGTGGACAGACTGATTTAAATTGGTTGCGTGCCCAGAACATGACCATACTGGCTGTGTGAGAGTGTTGTTGCTTGTCTTCTATAAAGAACTTTGAAATCAATCTGTTAGAACTTGTCTTGAGGGTACTTGACTAGCATTACAGATAATGAAGTGATAAAAGTGAGAGAGGAAACTAGAGGAAAGGAGAGGAGCAGATATAATCCTGACTTTGTTGTGGGTTTTTGATAAATGCATGACCTTGGTATCAAACTAAATTCCCTAAATCGCTAAGAGAGGAGTGAATATTTTAAAGCTACAATTCAGAGTTCAGTTGGGTCCTTGCAGTCCGAATTTAATGAGAGACCTATGTGGTGTCTGAAGTCAGATTCAGTTTTATCCTTGGTATTAAGTACTTCTTGTGCAACATATCCTTTGAGGTGGCTTTTTCCTAGACTACACTGTCCAGACATACCTGAACCCGTATTTTCAATTTCTACAAAGTGTTGTCATGGCTTTTAAGGCCTACAGGGAATTCTATGTGAATGAAAGGTGACAGCAGTGGTGAGTTCTAGCCAGCTAGCACTGGCAGAGAAATGTGCAAGTAAAATTAAAGTGTAGGAAATATAAACTGCTCTAAGAACAGCATCACTCATTTCTGCAATTGCCTCAAAATAACATATATTTAGATCCACGTGACAAAGCCCTTTCGGAACTGCCGAAATTAGTACAGGAACAAAGGAGGAGTGATAAGTCCAAGTATAGGGAGGAGGTCGAAGTGGTACAATGCCTCAGTAAAACTATAACCCTTTTTGTTTTCTGGTGACAAATGACAGTCACTCCAAAAATATCAAAATTTCATAAATAAAAGTATTAAATTTGCTAATGTGGAAAAGTCAGTGAGCAATCGAAGGACAGTGCAATGGAATCATTAGACCCAGTTCTTTTATTGAAAGCCCGAGAAGTGAAAACAGAAGAGGACTGTATAAAATCAACAGAAATTTATTTTAAGTCTAGTCACATGTGAAGCCATTACAGCACCGGACTCAGAGAATCAGTTTCCGCAGGAACTCGTCATCAAAGAGCGTCTGTCTTTAGTTCCATTTATCTTCGTGGCTGGGAACCGCCCTGGAAAAAGGTTGGATTTACACATATCCTAACGCTATTGGCCATAGCTGTGAGCAAGTCAGCCTCTGCTCACGTCAGCTACTAAATATGCATATCAAATGGTGTGTGAATATTGTAGTGTTAGACGGCAGCTTACAGAAACACGAACATCTGATTATCTTCAAAGAGCAAACATCCTGTCCATAAAAACCTCATCGTAAAACTGAGTTATAGATTTGGAAGCCACTGACAAAAGATGCCATTGTGCCAGTAGAGGTTTTAGATAAGAAAATGCTTCAATGTGTTGTTTAAGGGACATGGACAAACAAAATATTCAAAAGTTTGGACACACTTTCTTATTGGATTAAAAAGGGCAGTGTATCCAGACTTTTGATCAGTATAGTATTTTGCTGGTTGGAGGACTTTAAATGGAAGTCTTTGCCAGTGAATGATAAAGTAATATTTAATCATGACCATATGTAAACTGTGCAGAATCTACTGAGCTGAATAGGCTTCAGCTCAATCTTTAAATAGCCCAAATCACACAACTCAAAGCCTAACAGTTATCAATACCCAGCTCAGAGGGGTTTGGGATAAACAACTGTGCATGTGCGTGAAGTGGAGTTTGTGAGAATAATTTTTATTGAACTGATAAATATTTTGGTTATGCACCACCCTGTGCTGTAGATTAATAAAGACAGCAACTGGAACTTACGGTAGCGGATTTGCTGTTTGGTGACTACATGCATTTAAAAAGGAAAGCTGTGTAGTCCTCTGAATTAAACAACAAGACATGCTAACATGGGTTTTAAAAGTACTTTGTCAAAATTAGGGAAATACTGCGGTTAAAATGGTTACTTTTTTTAAGATTAGGGGACCTTTGATGCGACCTGTAACTGTGACATTTCATCTTCATACTGCAGTTACAATAATAAACACATGGTTAAGTTTTGGGGACAATTGAGTTCATGCTTATAAAAACAACTTTGACTCATCACTGAAAACCAGAAACAAATTTTCTCACATCTCAGTTAAGTGTTTTATTAATCAACGTATCCCCAACCTCCCTACACAGACTTTGTCATTCAGTAATGTTTCCTGTCCTGCTTTCTTTGCATAAATACTACAGTCCATAGGGGCTTTGTCACTTCACCATAAACATATGTCATTTTGGGGCACTTACTGAAACAGATTTGTTGTTCTTGGGAGGATGGTTTCATTTTGCTATTATTAGAATAACACATTATCCTTATCCAAGGGTTGGGGTTAGCTATAAAACATGTTCCATTCTTGTGTTTCATGCTGTTTCATGCTAGAATGGGTGCCAACATTCCACTAATCAGCATAAACACAACCTGAGTTGTACCGCTCTGCCCTCACACATTAGTGGATTTTTTTTGTCTCAACTGGAGCCCAGCATGTTTATCTATTGATATGTTTCTCATTCCTGAAGGAATAATATCTGTTGAAATAACATCCAATGTAGCCCTACATGAGCAATTCAGAAGCATAATGTGATAAATACTGAATATTGAATAGCGGCAAAACGCCCTACTAAAAAGAGGAAATGTTACTTTATGCTCTACTCACTGTATATTTCATTTCTATCACAAACATTATTACACAATCTTATTCTTCTCAAAGGAGCAATAAAGATAGATGTGTTGGGTAAAAGCCAAATATGAAAATGAATCAACAAATCTCACAAACAGCACAGCACACTCCTGAATAGTAATCAAGCTGAAACACTAAACCCCCAGCACTGTGAAGAAGTCTGATAATGAGCCCATACAATGCACAAATCTTTTCAGATTTATATTTGTCTGTTCAAGTCATCAAATCCAAAGATTGTACTTCTCCATGTAATTCTGCAGGTCAATCTAATTTACTTAAAGCTTTTTAATATTCAACAACATTTTTTTTTCTAGTAAGTGAAGATAGGCTTATAAAATGACATTTAGGTAGTGTAAGGAATGACATCTTGCACTTAGTCACCAACCAAATAGTGCAGTGCAGAACTGCAACAGGCCACTAATTTATCTGAATAATAGGCCAAATCTATCAAGGCACATTGGTCTCTGTGCTGCAGGGACTGTGCCAGCAGGGGTCTAATGGCCGGATGAGAGGAAAATGTTAAAGAAGACAATGAAGAAGCATTGTAGCTCCCAGCCTTGTGACTCAGCCAGAGATATTCACCGATACTATTGGAAAATCGGTGACTTAGCAAACAGCTTAATACAAGAATTGTATTTAGTATGTATCTCTACAAACAAAGGAAGTGATGTCTTTAGATGTGTCTTTATGTTTAATATTTGTTTTTGATAGATGATTGACAGTGTGTCACTGGGCCTTTCGAAACTACTGGCTTCCATTTGTCAGTCAAGTACTGGAATAAATCAAACTTCATTATGTGTGGATTCTACATTTTCCATTTTGGAGAAACATTCTTATTGTTATGGCTGAAAATGAAATTAAGTATAAGTATAAGCTCTATTGCCAAGTATTTCAAAAATAAGGAATTTGACTCCAAAAAAACATATTAAATTTATGGAGTAAATCTGATTTATTTGTGGTCATCTTCAAAGACACAAACAATTCATATTTCGATTGTCCTAAATCTGCCTATGCCAACAAAGCTCCAGAGTGCTCTTCTCTCTTCTGTCCAGTCATCAAGAGGAAAAAATAAGTTTTAACTTCGATTGAAAAGCACACAGAGAGGTGTTGTCTTTGAAAGTCCATGGCATGTTATTTTTGGTATAGCTCTCATTTGCATCAAGGTTGATAACTTCTAAAGAACTGAAACAGGCCTCTGGAGAGTAACAAGTGGAATTCAATTCTCAGCATTAAGCACGTACAACGCTCAGACTAAAACAGAGAGAAGCTCTGTTTTTTGGACAACCTATCTTGCAAATAGCTCTGGACATGCGATGTATATAAGTTTTGTACAGAGAATTTTCACAAGTCAAGCCAAACTCCCCACAGAGACTAAATTGATTAATAAGCTCTTGTTGTGGTTGTTGCGAACAGTACACATTGCAACAGTATTTGATTTTCCAGTTACTGCAACTGCATGGCTACAGAACTCGTAGAAAACCATTATACATCGTTCTCCGTTCATGTAAAACTACATTTACTGAAGCAATAATGTTGCAACACAATGAGCCATACTTGAACCCAGCGGCATAATAGATCCAGATCCATAATACCACAGCTGCAGTTTAAAAAGACTCCTATATTGAATGCTCTGCTGGTGGCATAATCCAACTGTTCTGGAACGCTCTTCATTTTTTTGTTATAATATAATCCCCTGCTGTCTCTAATGTATTAGTCTGTTTTAAGTTACCCACTCATTCATACTACAACAGTATTACATCAGCATTTTGAAAACATATCAAGCTTTTATTTCCATCAAATGACCAGAATCAACTTCCAATAATAGAAAATTAATGAGCAGTTTGATGTGACTTTATGTGCATGATGATAGGTTTTGGTTGCTGTAACTATTCCTGCCATCTACACGGACCCTAACATTTTTCACCTAAAACTTGATGATGCTATTCCTTGAAAAGAAGCACTTCAAAGTTTGGCTGAGGCTCATACGAAGCTTCAGCTGTCCCAGGTAAATCAGTCACTATTTATCAAAGTTAGTCTATTTTAGACAAAGTTCCTTCTTTTTGTTTCCCCAGACTTCTTGCTGAGCTGTAGCATAGAGATACTGTCTTGTAGCTGCACAGTGCTAGCAGGAAAAAAATATTCTGAAATATTGGACAGGGTGAAAATTAGCTCTGCACTAAAATACAGAGCTGCACTTGAAGATGATTCTAAGAAAGCAGTCCCTGAGGCCAGGCCAGGGTGTCTTGCACACTGCTGAGAAGTGAGAAAATGAGGAAGAAGAGGATTAGTGGGAGAATGAGGCTGACAAGCCTGAGACAGACAAACAAACAGCTCAACAGATTGACCAGGGATGGAGGGACAGATGACAAACTACATGACTGAAAAAAAAAAAAAAGAGTAAACTGATAACCTGTGGTACCTGCCTCATTGTAATATTAGTATAAGTATCTCCCTTAGGATACCAAAAAAAAAATGGAAAAAACTGACTGCTGGGAAGAAAAGATTATTTATTCTAAGCACAAGATACCTGCTGCTGCTTAATTACAGGATCAGTGTCTTAATTACTGCCCGTAATCAGTCAACAGAATGGTTGTTCTTTCACTCATTACCTGAAGTGTCAGTGTTACAATAGGCTTTCACATTGTCTTCCTCTATGGGCACACCAAATAAAAGCCAAATCAATTTCAACATCAGCTCTAACTTTATCACTTGTGAGGAAAAGGGGAAAGGAACTGGCTGGCAAAAAGCAAAAGTTAAGGCTAACAAAATTAGTTTGCAGTTGTTGACTTTAATATGTTTTGTTGTAGGGTGACATCTGTTTTCTCTTTTGGAAGAAGTCATGGTAAGCCTGACGGGATATAACGGCTTTATTTATGTATTTATTATTTGTTAGGTTATGGGGTAAGGTGTAGGTCATTAAGTTGGTTTTTAATGCATTTTCATGTAAGTTGAATAATAAGTATTATATTCTTTTATTTAAACATATGTGGGAGAGAATAATTTCTAAGAGGTGATCAACCTTAAAATGTTTTAGCGGCAGCAGAGAGCACCTCGCTATCATCTAAGATAATTACTGTTTTCTTATTGCCAAGGCAGCCAAACCAAGATGCTTTTCTAATGCAGAAGTCTTCATTCTGTCTACTGAAGCACTTGACACTTTTTTGTCAGGCTGTATTTGATTATCAGCACAAACTCAATAGCAGGTAAATTCCTTTTCAATGCAGTCTTTGAAAAGAAACTCTGTGCTTTCATTTATTAAAGTAACAATATGCAGCTGTCAATGTGCATTTGTGTGTGTGTGTGTGTGTGTGTGTGTGTGTGTGTAAACTTCTGACAACTTTCATATTTGCTGAACTCAGTTGCCAAGGCTGAAGGTGGAAAATGTAAACATGTTCTGATGGTGTTGTTGTTCAGGTGAGGAAGAGTGGAGCAATTATTTTTGACTGCATCCTGCAGTGTAAAACACTAATGGGCCCATTTAACAGGCAGCATAAGCAACACAAAAGACTTGGCTGAAAATCCCAAACACCTAACTTTGTTCTTTGTGGTACAGCAGAGGGAGGAGAACACCTGTTCCTACATTTGCTCCTACAGACAGGTCGGGGCTCTGGGGATAGAACTGTGGTCCAGCACCAGGTTTTAAAACTTATAGAGCATT
>NW_018127930.1:3745246-3760325 GCF_001952655.1 Monopterus albus
GAGCCAGGTGTTAATTAGTCGAGGCAAGAGGGGATCGGTTTGGTTCCGATCCATAATGCTGTGTCTCATGGAGCTGCAAGTCTTTGATCTACCCTGTAGGGCTGAACACACAACGGTGGTTGTCATTTCCAATTAGGATGTTAAACAGATATTTCAAAGATATCCCCCTTTGTTACCCCTTCCCTTCTTCAGCCCTGTTGTATGAGTGGAGCAAGAAGGATGACAGAGCAGCAGAGTGAATATTTCTCTCTGTCAAGTGTTCTCTTTCAGCTGTTTGACATGAAGCTGTAGCTCCAAATGCAAAGCAACACCTGCTGGGGAGAACATGGGGAGAATATAAACATAGCAACCATTTTTTTTTTGGTTTGGATAAGACCAAATGAAAACATTTGCTGCCATTGCTGTTCTCATGTCAGTGATAAGAGAGATGATAATTTGGAAACAACAGTTGTCTGTGAGCTTTTAAACTGGCAACACTCAGGCAAATTTTTCTACTTATTCAATAAGTATTTAAATTATCGAGGGCCATTAATTGCACCGTCAAAGCTAGACATGTCACCAGTAGAACTGAGATGTAGTTTAGGCTAATCAATTACCATATTATATTAATTATGAGTGTAATTTTTGGCACTTAGAAGTGTATGTGCCCAATGTTTCACCAGAGATGAAATACAGAAATATAACTGTGTGGGAGACTTGCAGTGCAAGTGACACAGCACCTTGGTACCTCAGACACTCACATAAACATAAAATACAGTACAGATTCTCTTATCAGCAGGCTGCCATGAATTTTGACATTCCCACAGGAGTGAGGTTGACCTCGAAAGTGATCTCAGCTTTATCTAATAGATTCACCTGCCTAGAAACAGTTTCCAGGATTGCAGACTTGTAGACAATAAGTAAGGCCTTAAATTAAATTCTGTATCTAACTGGAAGTCAGTGCAAAGATCTAAGGACTGGCATAATGTGTTCTCTCTTCTTGGTGCTCTGTATTCCGGTTGCCAAATTTTAAGTTGCAACTGTCTAATGGTTTTACTGGAGAGGCCAATCGGTAGTGCATTAGAGTCTACCCTATTAGAAACGAAGGCATGAATGAGCTTTTCTAAGTCCTGCTCAGACAGAAAGCATTTTAGCTGATTTTAAGATATCAAAATGATAATTTTGTTACAGCCCTGATGTGGCCTTTAAAATTTAGTAAATTGTGCTTTAGAATTGCTGCTGGTTACAGGACCAGCCTTTCTTTCTTCCATGCATCAAAGCTGGTCAGTCATATTAGCAGACAACTGCATAAATATACTGTGTGTATACAGTATATATACACACACGTATATGTGTGTGTGTGTGCCTTTGTATTATCATGAGGACCGAAACACACTCACACTGTGGGGACTCGGCCATCCTTGTGGATACCAGAAGCTACAGGGGGGCAAATAAGTATTTGATCACCTACCAACCAGCAAGAATTCTGGCTCTCACAGACCTGTTAGTTTGTCTTTAAGAAGCCCTCCTATCCTCCACTTATTGCCTGTATTAATTGCACCTGTTTGAACTCGTTACCTGTATAAAAGACACCTGTCCACACACTCAATCTATCAGACTCCAACTTCTCCACTATGGACAAGACCAAAGAGCTGTCTAAGGACACTAGGGACAAAACTGTAGACCTGCACAAGGCTGGGATGGGCTACAGGACAATAGGCAAACAGCTTGGTGAAAAGGCAACAACTGTTGGCGCAATTATTAGACAATAGAAGAAATTCAAGATGACTGTCAATCTCCCTCGGACTGGGGCTCCATGCAAGATCTTGCCTCGTGCAGTATCAGTGATCCTGAGAAACGTGAGGGATCAGCCTAGAAATACACGGGAGGACCTGGTCAATGACCTGAAGAGAGCTGGGACCGCAGTCTCAACGGTTACCATTAGTAACACATTACACCGTCATGGCTTAAAATCCTGCAGCGCACGGAAAGTCCCTCTGCTCAAGCCAGCACATGTCCAGGCCCATCTGAAGTTTGCCAAAGAACATCTGGATGATCCAGAGGAGGCATGGGAGAAGGTCATGTGGTCAGATGAGACCAAAATAGAACTTTCTGGTATAAACTCCACTTGTCGTGTTTGGAGGAAGAAAAAGGATGAGTACAATCCCAAGAACACCATCCAAACTGTGAAGCATTGGGGTAGAAACATCGTGCTTTGGGGGTGCTATTCTGCAAAGGGGACAGGACGACTGCACCGTATTGAGGAGAGGATGGACAGAAGCGAGAGTGACAGAAGTGCTATTGTCTACTTCTTTGTGCAGGGGAAATCCATTGGTTTAGCAGCTGCAACTCTTGATTACAAACAGCACATCTTTGTGTTGTTGTTTGTATCCCTCTCCACACATGACAGGAACCTTTTCATTGTGCTGAGCTGGATGCCCAACAGAGTGAGGGTGCGGTGTTTACTCTTGCATGTGATATCTACCACCGACCACAGTGTGACGTTGAAACAATGAGGGGCTGAGGCAAACACTATGTCGTGAGGAGGAGTGGGCCAAAATCCCTGCTGCAGTGTGTGCAAACCTGGTCAAGAACTACAGGAAACGTCTGACCTCTGTAATTGTAAACAAAGGTTTCGGTACCAAATATAAGTTCTATTTTTCTATTGTATCAAATACTTATTTCATGCAATAAAATGAAAATAAATTATTTAAAAATCTAACAATGTGATTTTCTGGAATTTTTTTGTAAATTCTGTCTCTCACAGTTGAGATGTACCTACGATGAAAATTACAGATCTGTCTATTCTTTGTAAGTAGGAAAACTTGAAAAATCAGCAGTGTATCAAATACTTATTTGCCCCACTGTACTCCTCACAAGGAAATCATTGAATTTTAGGGTGGCAACATGATTTAGGGTTAGGATGAGGTTAGATTAAGTGTTAGGGTCAGGGTTAGGTGTTAGGCAAGTAGTGGCTATGGTTAGGGTTTAGGATAAGTCTATAGGAAATGTGTGTAAGTCAGTATAAAGTCCCCACAAGGAATGAAAACACAGTGTGTGTGTGTGTGTGTGTTAGTGTTATGACATATGCTGTCATTAATGTCATATTCATAAATTGAGCAGCTTTATTTTTTTTCCATGGACATTTGTCCTGGCTTTAGGCAGTCATATTAGTTTGGCAAGGCTTTATCAAGCCTTGACATTATATTCTGATCTGAGAATGTGAAAACACGGAGTGAATGTTTCTAACAGTAAATATGCATAGAAAACTGATTAGCAGTTACAGAAATTTACTGCTGTCTGATTTGCATGTCTGCAGTTTCTCAAATATTTTGTGTAAGCACCCTTGTTATATGTGATGAAATTGGGGGGCATTTCCGATCAGCATGCAAGTACAAAATAATAAAGGATCAGAAGATGCACATTTGCATATGAACAAACTGTTAATTTATGCAAATGTTTGATGCTTACAGTCTCACATAAGTAATGGGTATTGTGGATGAACATGTGTAGATATAGCTTACGGGATTTTTGTTTTTGTTTGTTTTTTTCTCCTCACTAGGATCCAATTGATGGGCTTACATAGAATTAGCCTGGCTGTGGGACTATATGATTTGGCAGTATAGACGCAAACGGCAGGTCATTTGATGTGTTGCTGTAACATAATGTGGTAATTGTTTGTCTGTGAAAATATGAACCTGAGTGTGTTCATTTTCAACTGCAAATTCGTGTGATGAAACCACAGAGGAAATGGACAATTAATTGAATAGGTGGCAAACACGTCCTGTCTTTGTATAGTGAATAGCATGGATAGGTAAGAGTGTGGAGGGAATTTCTGTCTACAGTAACATGTTTAATTGCAGCTTTTTGGACACAATCTGTTTGTATGGGAGGAGGAAAGAAGTGACAAAAAAGGAGAGGAGGCAACAAAAATCCATCAGACACTGAAAGGCATGTCACTCAACAGAGAGAGGCAGGCAGATTTATACACAAAGTGGGAGAGGGGCACAAAGGGAACGGGAGACAAAAAAAGAGGAAAAAAGAAAATGCGTTTGAGTAATACTCCTCTCAACTGGAGTAAGAGAACTTCAAGAGTAAGAATGTGGAATATTGTTTAAAAAAATGTTTCCAGTTAGAGGGTCTCAGAAAACTGAGAACAGAGAGTAACAGAGAGGGAAGGGAGTGTGGGGGTGAGGGAGTCTAAGAGCAGGTGCCAAAATGATAGAACAACAACAATTAAGAATAAATAAGATACTTTATTACTGCAGCATTTTCTACCTGATAACTGATCTACAAAATACAGGTCTAAATTTAAAAAAGTGTTATTGAAATTTCTGCATAGATTTTAAGAATTAAACTTATATAGAATGACATTTACTTCTTGACACAAAATAAAGAAACCCTTCAAAGTTATATAAACATTATGATCAAATATAACCCATTGCATTGCACTACAGTACAAAATCTTAATATTTTCCTAAAACAGTATCTTACACAATACATTGACAATAAATGAGGCATTGATTTTTGATTATGAGAAACTATTACATAATGCATGAAAACTGTTATATTTCACATAAAATCTTTAAAAAAAAACATGCTCACTTTAAGTTGAATCTTTATCTTCCACATTTTGCAGTTTAATCTTTTGCTCTGATTGGTGCTTTACATGCTAGCTTTGAGAAAAGACTATATTGTTATACATTAGCTTCTGAAGCTGGATGTACATGGGTGGAAATCACTTTACACAACAAGAACTCATCTTTTTCTTGTGCATTATTTAACTTCTGCAGGTCAGTACAAAACATACAGCTGCATATATCAGTGATGGCAGTTCTACTAGGTTGGGGACTCAACAGCAAGCTAATTCTGTCAATGTAATGAGCAGTGAGCACCATTCAACCATAACTGAGTAACTACTGTAGTTGCATGGATTCTTGCTTTCATTCTACATATTTGGCTCAGTGAACATGCTACAGAGGAACATAATATAATGACATAATATTTGCAAAAAGGGAGGGGAACAAATTCTAGTCTATTACAGGTGCCTTGCAATATTACCCAACTACTAGACTACTATGTTGTGTTGTCCTGCTTGTGTATTTGTCATTCATTAGCTCATCAGATGTATGCATAGTGTACATAGTGGGATGAATGACCAGCAAAGAAGCCAGTAAAAGGCTCATTGTGAAAGCCAACAAAATGTGTACAGTAATGCGATGAGTAGAGATATTTTCCAATGGCCAACATGTTCCTTTTCTTTCTTTCCTTCTTTCCTTTTTCTCTAAACTCTGTCATTCAATTTGGCCTAGAGACCTTGAAGGCTTTTATCAATCCATGTCTTTGCAAAAGCAATTATAAGGAGAAGCACTTTTGCTGTAAACTCAAATCATCTTCATGCATTGCTTCCTAGTAAATGTTAGCTGGCAAGGCAGCAATAGGTGGAAATTGAAAAGCACTACACAGTTATGCTTCAAGGACTGGAAAGGGGTCGTTTCATTCAATCAGACAAAAGCCCCCAAATGCTAATTGAGACAGCATGAATCACTGCACTCATGCTCACAGGAATTTCTAAATGCATATGTTAAATTCTCTGCAAAGTTCTCACAGGAAGTTGCTACAAACACAGACATTTCAAAACTGCATCCAGGTCTCACTATGATTCTCTGGCTCTCAATCGCTCAGTCAGTCATGTGATAAACTGACCTAGAGATATAAATGACATATATTCCTATTTATCATTCCTCATCCATTCCCTCCCCCATTCTTCCTTCCTTGTGCTATGAAAATCACAGACTGCTGAGGCAAGGGGAAAAAAGATTCCATCAATCTTCTCTTGTCCCTAACAGTCACGTTTACCTGACAAAGTTACACAGCACTCTGTGAAATGTGGTTCCTTCCTGCCAAAGCTTTGGCTTATGCCCCTGAAAAACTGTTTCTTTCTTCATATTAAATTCAATTTAATGGGCTGCCTTAGTATCTTGGTAGACGTAGGTGCATAATGTGAACTTGCAACATCATGGAATCTGTCTCATGACCTTTGTCGCATGTCTTCCATTCTCTATTTTAAGCTTTATGTATTCAGGGAAGGTTTGCTGAGCATGCAGTCTTGCTTTCAACAACACTTGCTTAACATTCATACAGTTACATTTACTGAGAGCTGCCCTGCACTGATACAGTCTTTTGTGTTGGATACTGGTGCAACTGGGGTTTGTGTAAAGGTTCTCTTAGTGGTCATTTCTGAGTTTCAGTGCTTACAGTACTTGGCTACCTTTTGATTCTGTTAATATCTAAATTAATGAAGCTGCTGCGATTAGAATAGTTTTTCATGTTGTTTTTGTGGTACAGTCCAATAGCCATTTATCTATGTAAAACCCTGTAAATACTTGCCAATTAAATATCTCACTGGGGGGTATTTCACAAAGCAATATTAGCATGAATTTCTTTTGTATCCTGCACAAATGACACTGACATTTGTAAAACAAAACTCAGATTTAGTTTAGGGATATCAAATATACTAATAACAGCACAGGCAGTACTAGAAAAAATGTGTTTTTTTGTTTATTAAAAATTATTACACTGAAGCTGTGTGGCTATACCACCTAACAAGCCACAATAGTCATCTTGATTGCCATTGAATAAGACAAGTCACAGGCCTACCTGAACCCCAGTGAGCTTCACTCATTACCAGCTTCACTTGTTTCTTGCACTCAGGACTCACTCACTGCATAATTGGCCTAGGACATGGAGTCCCCTGGTCCATCACCAAATTATGTACTGAGCCACCTGCTTTGAATGTTATAAAACCATTAAATGGCTTATGTCAGTTAACATTATTCACATTATGCTTATGCTTCACAAAGTCACAAAGGTCAAACTGGACCTGTGAATAGGTCGCAGAAGGTGTGATACAACCCCTCTCCCTCCCCCATCCCAGAAGGCCATAGTAGTGGCCATAGTAATTATGACAGGAGTAAAATTAGCTGATATGGATGATATAAAGCAACAATGTTGACATAGGGAGGAGGTTACGCTGAATGGGTTAGATGACAAAACACTGGACTTTTAAATGGGAGACAGCTGTCCCTATCACATTTTAAACTGTGCCTATTAAAAGTTACTTTAAGCCAAACCATAACCTTTCTGCACAATGACAATAAAGATTCTTGACTTGACTCTTGACTTGACTTTCTGCCTCTGAACTAATATCTTCCAGCTTCTGATTGACTGAGCACATCTAATCCAGATAATCAGCAGTGGGTAGGGCAGGGCAGAGGCACTCAAGGACCGGGATTGCCCACCCCTAGCCTAACCTAATCAGGTTGTTTTATGCTCCTTCAGACAAACTGATAATCGTGACTTAATGGCGTGATAACATCTGTGTTAAAATATAAACCCTGGCGGATATTAAAATACTTCAGGGATGAGGATCAGCCATTGTAAACTGCAGTCTCAACAAGAGTTCCTCACTATCATGCAGCATACCAACTTTCTTGGACCTTCCTCCTCCTCCAGGTTCATATTACATAAGAGCTGCCCTTTTGGTGTTCAGAGACCAATCAACAGGACAAATGACATTTAACAGTGACAGTAGTATGGAAGTGTCTGCCTCCATTTTCTTTTTTTAATAATTTCTGATGCCATTAGTGATTAGTTTGACATGCAGTTGCTGTACAATAGAATCCAGGTTAAACACCACACATGTACCTTTCAGTAATCCAAAGAAATGCGCTGAATTGGGCAGAGCTCCTGACTTCTCACAGTGGTATTTTGCCAGCTCAAAACCCTGAGGAGTACTCTGCAGAATTAATATGCTTTGCGTAGGCTTTGTACTAAGCACACTGCAAAAAATCTATTTGTCAGTCATTAAATCCTCTTATATATGTATTTAAATCTAGTATGATTTATTTATTTTATTGCCGTGATGTATTCCATATGTGGCTATATGTCTTGTCATGCTAATAACACAATAACTGAGCTACTAAGAGGCCAGTATCGTCTCAGATAAACAAAGTATCATCAGCAATTCTCCCTTGGCTGTGAAGTCAACTTGTGTTAAATCAACCTAACCACACCTGTGGGGCTAAACAATGCTACTGGCTGGCTGGCTTGGAGGGAGGGCAGGGTCTTGACATTGTCTGGAGGGGCCCCATGGCCATGTCAACATATCCACTGTAGGTGTTCCTGCTGTACTCTGAAAACAGTGGGCTTTGATGTTTTTCAATTCCTCTTCCCTTTTCTCTGTCCTCTCATTAAGCAGCCTCTGGGCAGTTCCCTTCTGGCTCACAACGATAATGTTGATCCTCTTGGCTTTTAGCCAAGACCATAGAATTTTCTATGCTTAGAAAGCCCTTCATAAGCATATCTGCAACGACATTATCAATGCAGCAATGAAAATTAGCTAAGGCTGGGCAAAGGTTTTCGGGGTTATTCAAGCTTAGTGGAGTAGTTAGCATCTGCTCTGTGATTTGTCTTAGGGCAATATCATGTCAGAATAATGAGGGCAGTTATACTCCCACTTTGAAGATTCTGCAAAGCAATCTTTGAATATCTTTGCCTCAATATATAATTCATTCATTGGCTATCTGAGGACAATCCATGTCTCAAATGTATAATGTGTCAGGAATGAATTATTCATACGGGACTGTTGTTTAATGAGCAACTACTAGGGAAACTACTGTGATGATACACTTAGCTCATGAGACAAGATGACACATGATATTGGGTTCACAAGAACGAGACAAGACGATGTTTTAACACAATTTTCAGGAAATCTTCAATGATGATATATATGACTAAAAATTGTGTTTTATTTAAATGAAAGCCACAATGCAAAGATAAAAATAATGCAAAACAATGCAGGTGCATTTTGGAATGTTTGAATGAATCATCTAGTAATGAATGTCACTCTAGTTTTACTTTGAGTCTGTACATTAAAAGACAACAACATGTAAGCACTATAAAAGGTTTAGCCACAAACTCAGCCGACTTGCTTCTCTCTTCTATGTTTCACACAAGTCTCTTCAGACCTTATAACTGTGCATGAACTATGCATCAGCTTCAGATTGAGTTTCAAAGGTGTGAAAAAACACAGCCCTGTTCATTCGTATGGGGGATTGCATTCACCGCAGCTGGCACCAGCACCGCAGGGGGCTCAGGCAAAATGATCGCAATCCCGTGCGGTGAAAAAGTTGGCTCTTTCTCCACACCAAACAGCAACATTATCTGGCCAAGGCACTGCACTGACCAATCATTTATGGGGGACAATCGGGACATGGATGCCCACAGGAAGAAGACTCTTTTGTTTACTTTGTTAGCATGAGCATTCACTGCTATACACTGTTTAATTTGGATCACAGTTAAAGCATCATAAGGACGCACCATGTATTTTCATTAGTACTGGATGTTAAACAGTGTTTTTATCTATCAGTGCTGACACATTGATGGTAGAATTGGCGCTAAGGTAGAGTACCCTATGTTAGCAGCACAGTAAACCAAAACACAATGGAAACTCCTGGGCTAGAAATGTGAATGAAGCTACTCATTTGACTGGTCACAACGTGGCCATATTGTACATACCTACAACACTCCCACAGCAACTACTTAAAGTAAATCAAATAACTCTGTGTGACTCATGGCCCAAAATAAAGTCTGGGAACCTTTAGTTTCAAACTTGGCATTTGGTAAAACGTGGCAACAGTGGTAGAGAGAGTAGAGAAGCTGCACTTGAAAGAAAAAAAAGGAATACATAAAATGCATAGAGCAGGTGGTTTTGAAAGTGAGAGGCACGCCTCCCCTGAGGTGTATCAGAGGACTTCTGGGGAGGTGCAACATAAGAGAAAAATAAACCAAAAATAATAACTGTAAACATCAAACTTCAGCTAGGCTATGTGTGGGGCAGGATGAATCAATTTGTAGTACCTACAGTGAGAGGGGAGACAGAGTCTGGGGTCAGCAGAAAATTGAAAAAGTATGATAATGATTATTTGAAGTTTTAAATTTATAAGATAAATCAGAACGATCAGAACACTGCTGATTCCTTGGTGCATGTTCACCCTGTTTCTGTGTGGGTTCTTTCTTGGTACTCTGACTTCCTCCCAGTATCCAAAAAAATGCAGCTTAGGTTGATTGGCAACTTTAAATTGCCCATAGAAGTGAGCATGGTTGTGTGTGGTTGACTTTATCTACATGTCAGTCCTGTAATAAACTGGTGACTTGTCCAGGGTGTACCCTACCTTTTGCCAAATGTCAGCTGGGATTGGCTTCAGTGCCCCCATGGTCCTCTTCAGGATACATGGTATAGTAAGTGGTTAGATAATGGATGGATGATTCCTTGCTGATAAGCCTACATGAAGACAATTTTTGTCCAGTATATTTCTGCTGTCAGACAGTCTGCTAAATACTGTGCTGTCATCCTGCTGACAGACAGCTGGTCTGACGTGAGACGCTGCACGGAGGTCAGAGTCAGTATGGATTGAATGGATCAGACAATTAAGTCGTGCATAGGCACGACTCGCATCTACTGAAGTCTCAGTTTAAAGATAGTAGTGGCTGAAACCCACCATCAATCCTTCTTGAAGTACCAGGCTACTAGTAACTTTGAATCTAAGTTTGCACTAGCCAGGCAAGTGAAGAACTGAACTGATGAGATATATATAGGCTATAAACATTGGTTGGTAAGGTTATTTAAAACAATTTATGAAAAATCCATTGTAAAACAGAGGTGGTGCCTCCAAATCTGATGCCACCACCTGAGAGACTTGGTGGCACCAAAAACACCAGTATAAATGCTAGTCTGGGGCACTAGTAAATAATTTTTAGTATGAATAGCCCACAATTTAAGCATGAATGTGGGAGAACTTTAGATATATTTTGGAAATATTTGGAATTTTACAAAATAATTGTAAGAATGCTTCTAACCAGCAAAGTGTATTGGGATTGACCTATTCATGTCTAGTGGTATTTCAAAGGAAGTGTTTTCATTTGTCTTTTTCTGACTGCATTACTCTGAGTTCTAAAAGAGCAAAGGCTCAAGACAGTTGGTGTTCAGAGAAGCTTGTGTGTTGCATCGCCATGTGTGTAGCATGGGCATCTTGCTCATTGTCAGTCTCTACGAGTGTACTGGCATTACACAGCAATGAAAATAATTAATGTGCTCAGAGAGATCAGCATGTGGAGGACTTCTAGCTGGTGTCATGTGAGTATTAGTATTATGCTATGAAGAAGAAGCTTGCAATGCACAGTGTGAGGGTGTAGAGAAGGTAAAAACTGGTTGGCTTTAGTCTTGTGGTAACCTCTGCAAGATAATAGAAGCACCCTCCTCTGCCAAATGAGAATGTAAACAAATGATGGACCGCAATTATCTGAGCAGTCAGCAGAGCGTATCAAATGCCCCAACACCCACACAACCATGTTGAAACATTCAGAGAGAGAGAATAAAAGGTGAAATGACTGAAATAAACAATAAAATTAATTTCTCTTCCAGAAATAACTAGAACTAGAGTGGGGCTAAATTGTGGACCAGAAAAAAGTAGTGGGGAAAATGCCTATCAGGAATCCAATGAAAGGCTGCATCATGTTCACTGCTTCTGCAGGTTTACTCACTGTAGCTCTGTGTGGGGAAGGCATGCCTGGGTATGTGTGTGTGTGCGTGTGTATGTATGTATGGGTATTTATCTTTCCATCCTCTCAGATGCCATTCCAATGCAATGTTTGTACCTGGCAGTGGATGCAGGTGCAGTGTTGACCTCACACTGCTGCATCATTTTTGTTTTTGTTTTGATTTTCTGTGTGTTTGTGCCCTTTGAATTACTTACATTATGAGGACCTAAACCTGTTAACATACTCACATTGTGGGGACTTGGCCATCCTTGTAAATCACTGAATTTTAGGATGAGATTAGGGTTAGTTTAAGGTTAGGTCTCTAGAAAATGAATGTAAGACAGAAGTGCCCATGAAGAATGAAAACACACTAGTGTGTGTGTGCCCGTGCATATGTTTCATCTATTTTTTTCTCATTCATTATTATTTGCACAGAAATACTGTAAATTCAAAATTTTAAAAAAAGTCTTAGCTAAATGTACATTTTTGACTCTATCAAGGTAACCAGAAATGTTTAACATTTAAAGTAAGTGAAGCTCTGTCCTACAAAATCTGCAAGCATTAAGGATTTTTTTTAAATCTACAATAAATAAAGTGATTAAGTGCAGACCCATTGAGTCTTTTAGGATCTTTTAATCCAGTGTGTTGTTTTATGACACCTTTATGGTATTATCAATGATGTTTCTAGCAGCAGCAGGCAACTGTTTTCCACAAACGAGCTCTGATAAACACACTGTACAAATCTGGCCCTGCACCAAATGGCAAACAGACACAGTTAGTGATTGCCTGGTGGGGGAAAAAAAAGAAAGTAAAATTGAACAAGTAAAAGCTAAAGAGCCATATGTGCTTGTCACACACTGAGACAAAGCAAAGCTAAATGGAATATTACATTTATCAGGACAGACCAGTCCAGGTGTATGATGATGTTGCTTCGTGTCCAGGGAGCTGATGTACCAGGGGCCCGGCTTGTTTTGCTCCCAGGGAGCTGATGTACCAGGGGCCCAGCTTGTTTTGCTCCCTAGTGACCAAAAAGATCTATTAATGCAGCTTTAAATATAATAACTCTCACCAAAATATGTTCATTTTGATCCAAGAACATAGCTGAACTAGACATCCATAATGACAATGACATTATTTCACAACAGTCACAATTATGCTTGATAACCAGAACAATACTTTGATCGACTGCACACTCAACCAAGCTGACAGGATGAGCTGACATTAGCTGACCCAGGATTACTTCCTAATTAATTTTCCCTTTTATGGTAAGTATCTAATATTGCTGGTGCAATTATACAGGTATTGTACTATTTCTCTTCACCACGGTGTCTTGCTTGGGTTCACAGTTCTGTGATTGATTGAACTAGAGAGCAGTTTCAGATCCTTTTATTATATGCCAAAAAATCTTGAGTTGATTCATCAACAGAACTAAAGAAAACAGTGCAGTTACAATTCTTTTATACCTTTAATGCCCACAGCATTCATTACCATACATAGACCAGTTTCTGTCTTTCTGCTACCAACCCTATCTACTTTATTATTTTTTAACCCCTGTATGTGTGTGTCTGGTTTCTGTTCATCTTTACTCGTGGTAATGTGTGTGTTTGATGCAAAGTATCATATGTCATGTGTATGTGCTAACAGAGATGTGTGTCTCACTTTTCTACTCCTATGTTTTTGTAACCAAATGTTCTTGGACTCTGGACCGAATTTGCCCCAAAAGTCACAATGACCTTCTACTATTCCTTCCCTGCCTGGCATTCAACTTTGTTGTTCAAACAACCTCATCAGCACATACTTTCCCTTTTTAAACACTGAACAAACACACTTAATATTGGGTAGAATATATATATATGATATAACAGTGTATATTTGCATACTACACACTTTCTTGGTGATCATCATAAATGTTAACTGTGTGAAATCATAGATGTTAACTACTCTCTCCTCTTCCCATCCAGAGTATTGCTCAAATGCCAATGTAGAAACCACCTGCTTAAGCACACACAATCTCCAACTCTTTAATTAACTGTCACACATAATTTTCACTGAAGAATACTCCTCAAACCATATGGTCTTCATAAAAAAATGTAAAGATACATATGTCATTATGGTATTGTAAAATAATACAAGAATATATGTTATTTAAATGGTTTACCACCACACAGGCATTGTCACTGAAGTCATTCTCAGTGAATTTCTGAATAAATGAAACAAGAACACACCCCTGTTGCTCTATGGAGAACACTGACAGCATGGGGCCACAGAGGTCATTGTATCCTGCCCTCAGAGGCCTTTCACACAACCCACAACAATGCTTTTCACCTTGAAATGACCTGGTTATTATTTGGAAGCAATTTGTTTAAACCATGTCAGCTGGCCTAAATTATACCATCACCTGAACAAGCAGGATTCACCAGAGAGCTGAGGATTAGCTAGCATGTTGACTGCTTGCTGTGTCACTAGCTGAATGGCAGATGGAAATTACTTGGGGGAAAAAAAAATGTATCGCCAATGTCAATATTAATATTAATCAACCAGGGAACAATTTTCTGAACAGAGCAGGAAAAACCAAAACAAAACAACAGCAAAAACAAAATGGTAAACATAGAGTACATTCACAGAAAGACAGTGCTTTGGTCAACAAACACATTGAACTAACCTGAAAAGGCTGCAAGCAAATAAACAAATGCTGTAAAATGTTCATTCAGGTTAATATTTATATATTTTCAACCATTTAGTTTTAGCAAATACATATAAACAAATCTGCTCTTATAAAATCACATTACTATGTATGTGAGTAATTATATTTTTGAAAGTAGAATAGAAAACTTAAAACAGCAAATGTGCCTGTTTTATATGCATTTTGAATGTGAGCAGAAGTGTAATTTGAAATAAACTTAGCAGCCTCGACAATAGCAACATTGCATGGATTATTTAAATATTATATTTACCTGTTGAATAGCACTTGTCTAATATAGACAGGTAGGAAAACCCAGAATAAATGAGTGGTCTCTTCCAGAATGACAGTGCCCCCATCCATAGTGCACAAGGGTTCAGTGAATGCGAGTATGAAAATGATGTGAATCATATGCTGTGGCCTTTGCAGTCTGTTACGGTGAGCCATGTGTTAGAATGGTTTTGGACCCAGTAACGATGCAGAACTTGAACCCAAGGAAAACGTCTTTAATGTGTCACAAAAACAAACAAAACAACAGAGCTGGGGCCCGTTTCAAGAAGGAGGTTTTGTTGAAACTCTGAGTTTGTTAACCTCGAAATGAGGAAAACTCGGAGTTTTCGGTTTCAGAAACGGAGGTAACTTAAACCCGTGAAAGCGGGGTAAGTTAAACCCGTTTCACAAAGAGAGGTAATCTAAACTCAGAGTCAGTTACTATGGTAACTCACTCTGTGAACCTAACCTGCCGGGGAGCAGGTTTTGTTCGGGAAACTCAGAGTTTCCTCCGGGTCTCCGCCCCTTTTTAAAGTGAAAGGTGTTTAA
>NW_018127930.1:3762028-3781936 GCF_001952655.1 Monopterus albus
GTCGGGAGAGGATATTGAGGCCACGAGTTGATTTTTTTGTCATATCCCCATGTATTTTTATTTGAGCGGTACCGTTTTTCTAGAGAGTCCATAACATATATCAATAATCTTATCCACCCATACATCAGACACATCACCCATCGTGGCCGTGCTCTTACATCCGAGCAGATGCTTTGTGTTGCGTTACGCTTTGTTGCAAACGGCAGTTTTCTTTATAACATCGGGGATGTAGAGCACATTAGTAAGGCCACAGTATGTAGAATAGTTCGGAAAGTGTGCCTCACCCTCAAGTGCTTTCTGTGGATTTTTGTTGTGTTTCCTGGGCACAAACCCCTCAGAGCCATTAAAGAGGAGTTTCACAGGATTGCAGGTTAGTGGTATTGAATTTGTTTCAGTAAGGCTAATCTGAAAAATGATGATCAGTTAATAACATCTTGCTGTGACCTCTGGAAATAAACTAATAATTAGAATCCCCTTCAGGATTTCCTAATGTGGTTGGATGCATTGATGGGACACATATTCCCATCAATGCACCTACATGAAAATTAAAATTCAATTCTTATATTATTACATCAGTGTTGGGTCAATTTTAAAAAAGTATTTTGATTAATGTAATAATTACTCTCCATAAAACGTATTGGATTATTTATTAATCATTACTTTACAAATCCCATATCAACCACAATAGGAATTTTAAGAAAGGGTAGACATAAAACTGCACTTTTAATTCGTACAAAAATTGGTATTTTATGCAATTACTGAAGTTACTCATTAAATTATTGAAGAATTAAGAACCACTCCTTACTTTACAAGTGACAAATAATAACACTAACATTATTTAGTAATTACTTACACCGAACACTGTATGATTAAAATGTAAATGTACGCATTGTCTCGGTCATCTATTTTCCCCCAAGCTAACTCTCTCTCTTTCGCCGCTGCAGCCAGGTTGCTTTTTTTACGAAATATGGGCTCGTAGTCACTATATGCTTGTAGTAGCACATCCATTTCTGTCAGGGAAAAAAACGCAGACCTATTTTTGCTTGGTCCTGTTGCCATGTTGACTTGTAATGTCTTCACTCCATTGTTCAGGGCTTTTTATAGTCGCGCTGCACGCGCCTAACTCTGAGTCAACCTACTCAGAGTTGATTAAACCAACTCTTTTCAGCTGTTCTGAAACCGAAGACTCCAAGTTTTCCAACTCTGTGTAAGTCAACTCGGAGTTCAGGTTTTAACTCCAAGTTTGTTAAACCTCCTTCTTAAAATGGGCCCTTCCGCTGATCTCAGGGCAGCTAGGCACAATGGGTTGACCGGACTACTGTTTCCCGGGGTTGTATGAGAGGCGTAGCTCGCTAAAGAAGACCAGAGAGAGAGAGAACACGCAGCAGGTATGTATGGTATGGACTATTTCTGGTAGTCACTCTGGGGACCTGAATAGCTGAGCACACTGCAGGCCCAGGGAGCAGTCCAGGGAGGGGGAGGCTGGTGCCAGAGATCCCGGGTTTGGTGTGCAGGTTCCCTGATGAGGCAGCGCTGGTAGCTGGGCGGTGCAACGTGGGTTGGCATTGCTGCCCCAGGATTGCTGAGAGGAACACCGAGTGGACTGGTCTCGTGCTTGGGAGCTCTGCGAGAAGGAGCAATTCACACAACAAGAAACAAAAGCGGCCAAAGCCAACCCAGAATGGGAAACAGCAGTTCAGAAAACGTAAGGTCCCCAGAAAAACAGTCCAAACCAAAGGTAACCCTTTAAAACATGAGAAGGGCACAAAAACCGATGCAACACTATTATGCGTGAATATAGTTCACAGCGTGATGTGAGGAGCACAGATCAAGGAGCAGTTCATAACCCTGAGTTCTTGACATGAGCATGAAATGACGTTACTAGCAGGACAACATATGATAATCTGGCAACAAGGACGCACCAACGCTGACCCTATATACTGCTCCGATAATTGAGAGCAGGTGTGCCTCGCTGCCTGGAACGCACCCTCACCTGTGCGGGGGCGGAGCTGCTGGAACTACCTGTGCCTGCTGCCGAGGTACTGGGGGTGGCCCGGGTCACGGACGTAACACAGTCACCAGGTCTCAACAAGGTGCACACCTATGGGAGTTTCTGGAGCGACATGTTAGGTTCTCCACCACCACCATCCAAACACCAAATGAGGAAATATCTTTTGCAAGAATCAAATCAAAATCATTTTTACAGCACTTTAAAAACAACATCCAGTTGACCAAAGTACTTTACATAGCAAAATAAAACAACAATAAATGACTAAAATAGAATAAATAAGATCAATGCAAAAAATAAAATTTTAAGGAATGCATCAGGCTCTACTGTGTATTAAAAGCCAAGTCAAATAAATATGTTTTAAGCAATGATTTAAAAGTAATGAGGTCAGTAGCTGATCTAACATTAAAAGGTGGACTATTCCACAATTTAGGGGCTGCAACAGTAAAAGCATGATCACCCCAATGTTTATATCTGGCCCTAGGATCCTCTAAAAAAAACTGACTTGAAGATCTGAGGGACTTTGTAGGTTTGTGCCAATGCACTAATTCGGTGAGGTAAGATGGTGCCAAACCATTAAGAGCCTTAAAAACAAAAATCAGCAGCTTAAAATCGATTCTAAAATGGACTGGAAGCCAGTGGAGAAAAGCCAGTACCGGGGTTATATGTTTGAATTTCCTAGTACTTGTCAAAACACGAGCAGCAGCATTTTATTTGGAGATGAGTGAGGGAGGACTGGTTAACATCTATGTATAGAGCATTGCAATAATCAAGTCTAGAAGTGATAAAGGATTGCAATCTCAAAATAATTAAAAGAAAGGAATGGCTTGACCTTGCTTAACAGCCTCAGGTGGAAGAAGCTAGATTTCACAACTGAGTTGATTTGCTTGTCAAACCTCAAGTCGCCATCAAACATCACCCCTAGATTTTTTACAGTCAACTTCAGGTGTCGAGCTAGGGGGCCCAGGCCCTGGTTAGAAGCAGTTAAGTTCGCCAGGTCACAAAATAGCACACTCTCAGTCTTATTTTCATTGCAATTTAAAAAGTTAAGTGCCAACCGAGATTTAAAGTCTGTCAGACAGTCAAACAATGGCTGTAATGGCATCCCTCTTGTTGCCTTTAACGGCAAGTAAATCTGAATGTCATCAGCATAACAATGAAAAGAAAGGTCATATTTCTTTACAACAAATCCCAGTGGGAGCATGTACAAAGAGAACAAAATGGAACCAAGCACAGACCCTTGGGGGACACCACAGGTAAGTACAGTTGAGAAGGACAAACAGGTACCAATATTAATATTAAAACTTCTATTGGTGAGATAAGATCTGAACCAGTTAAGAACAGTACCTTGAGAGGGAAGGAGAGGAGAGAAACTCAAAGCATCATGGGGGCCCCCAGCAGCCTAGGCCTATAGCAGCATAACTAAGGGAAGGCTCAGGGTCACCTGATTCAGCCCTAACTATAAGCTTTATCAAAAAGGAAAGTCTTAAGTCTACTCTTAAAGATAGAGAGGGTGTCCGCCTCCCAAACTGAGACTAGGAGCTGATGCCATAGGAGAGGAGCTTGATAGCTAAAGGCTCTGCCTCCCATTCTACTTTTGTGGACTCTAGGAAACACAAGTAGACCTGCACTCTGAGAGCGAAGTGCTCTGTTGGTATGATAAGGTACTATGAGGTCTTTAAAATACAATGGAGCCTTGTCATTAAGGGCTTTGTATGTTAGGAGAAGGATTTTGAAGTCCATTCTGGATTTTACAGGAAGCCAGTGGAATTCTAATTCCAACCATTACTTTATTAATATAAGGTTACCTAACTGTAACCTTTAACAGGCCAAGATATCCTCACAAACAGAAATGTTAACACGATTTAAAACTGAAATTGATAAATAAATAAACACATAAATATATAGCGCAGGTGAAAGAAGGCAGTTCTAGAGACTTGGTTTATGTGTGATTTAAAGGACATATCTTTGTCAAAAATAACTCCAAGGTTCCTCACAGTAGTACTGCAGGCGAGAGCTATGTCATCTAAAATAACTATATGATTAGATAGCAGATTTCTAACATTTTCAGGCCCAAGCACAATGACTACAGTTTTGTCAGAGTTTAGAAGTAAGAAGTTACAGGTCATCCAGGTTTTTATGTCTTTAAGACATGCTTGAAGTTTGACCAGCTGATCTGATTCATTTGGCTTCACAGATAAATATAACTGAGTATCATCTGCATAGCAATGGAAATTTATGACATCATCAAATACAGACCAGAGTTTTTAAAATGAATAGAAAACTCTGCTGCTGTAGAAGAAGTGACAGCATGTCTAAAAGCACCAGGAATAAAAGATGTGTCTACCAGTGACAGAGCAGCAACATTGAATAAAATCCAAAAACTGAGAGCCACATATTTCGGTAATGGAAACAGGCAGTCTATGAGAGATCACAAGGTCCAGTGTGTGTGTAGGGCCATGCACTGACAGAGTGAGATTAAGAGTCAATAATTTTAAAAAGTCTTTGGCCAATGGGTCATCAGGACAGCAAATGTGAATGTTAAAATCACTGCGTGTTAAAAGCTTATCAAACTTTGGCAGGATAAAACCCAAGAGATCAGAAAACTCCTGAATAATACCCTTGTTGAATTTAGGTGGACAATAATCCACTGCACACAGCAAGAGAGTTCCACCACAAACAGCTGTAGCTCAAAAGTGGAGTAGGAGTCCACTGTGAGCTGCCGACATTTAAAACTGTTTTTAAAAACTGACATCAGGCTGCCATCCCTGCCTGATGAGCGCGGGGAGCTAAAGAAGGGGCAATCCAGTGGAGAAGTTCAGAAAATGCATAATGCTCAACTTCCTTTAGCCAGGTCTCGTTCAGCAACATAAAATCCAGTTCCCGCAATATAAAAAAGTCATTTAGAATAAAAGTCTTGTTAGCCAGAGATCTGGCGTTAATCAAACCCATCCGGATTGATGAAGCAGAGTTCGGCCACTGTGAAGACCGTCTCAGTGATCGGAGTTTGGACCAGAAACCGGCAACATGGAAGAGGTGCCAAGGAGTCCGGACCAATGGGCCGAAGGTAAGCATAAGTGAAGCCAGTGAGAGCCGAACGCCAAAAGGCCTTGAGCCTGACAGCCACTCCTCCCCTTTTCCCTCATCTTTTAGGCCACTTTCTTTGTGGGCAAACAAAGTAAGGATGGCGAAGGTACAAAAGTATTGACTCACCCATCCAAATCATTGAATTCAGGTGTTCCAATCACTTCCATGGTTACAGGTGTATATAATCAAGCACCATCAGGCATGCAGACCACTTCTACAAACATTTGTGAAAGAATAGGGCACTCTCAGGAGCTCAGTGAATTCCAGTGTGGTACCATGATAGGATGCCACCTGCGCAATAAGTCCAGTCGTGAAATTTCCTCTCTACTAAATATCCACAGTCAACTGTTGGTGGTATTATAACAAAGTGGAAGTGATTGGGAAGGTGATTATGTGGCATAAAATCACAGAGCGGGGTCATCGGATGGTGAGACGCATAGTGCACAGAGGTCTCCAACTTTCTGCAGAGTCAATAGCTACAGACCTCTAAACTTCATGTGGCCTTCAGATTAGCTCAAGAACAGTGCGTAGAGAGCTTCATGGAATGGGGTTCCATTGTCGAGCAGCTGCATCCAAGCCTTACATCACCTAGTGCAATGCAAAGCATTGGATGCAGTGTTGTAAAGCACTCCGCCACTGGACTCTAGAGCAGTGGAAACGTGTTCTCTGGAGTGACGAATCACGCTTCTCTCTCTGGTAATCCCATGGACGAGTCTGGGTTTGGCAGTTGCCAGAACGGTACTTGTCTGACTGTATTGTGCCAAGTGTAAACTTTGGTGGAGGGGGGGATGTTGATGTGGGATTGTTTTTCAGGAGCTGGGCTTGGCTCCTTAGTTCCAGTGAAAGGAACTCTTAATGCTTCAGCATACCAAGACATTTTGGACAATTTCATGCTCGAAACTTTGTGGGAGGAGTTTGGGGATGGCCCATTCCAACATGACTGTGCACAAAGCAAGGTTAATAAAGTCATGGATGAGTGTGGTGTAGAAGAACCTGACTGGCCTGCACAGAGTCCTGACAACAACCTGATAGAACACCTTTGGGATGAATTTGAGCGGAGACTGCGATCCAGGCCTTCTCATCCAACATTGGTGTCTGACCTCACAAATGCGCTTCTGGAAGAATGGTCAAAAATACCCATTAACACACTCCTAAACCTTGTGGACAGCCTTCCTAGAAGAGTTGAAGCTGTTATAACTGCAAAGGGTGAGCCAACATCATATTAAACCCTACGGATTAAGAATCTGTTGTTACTCAAGTTCATTTGCATGTGAAGGCAGAGGAGCGAATACTTTTGGCAATATAGTGTATGTCGGTACCTTTGCCAGTGGCGGTGGCAGAGACTTTGCATGATCCCAGCTGAATACACTGGGACACTTTTCTATGGACAGTCGAATGTTAAGAATGGTTGTGCGATTGTAGATTAGTACAGCCATTACATTCCGGGTATCAATCAACAAAAACAGGGGTAACAGTAACACACACGGGAGGGATCAGCGCAAAGTCACAAACAATGGCGCCATCTTGGAAATCATCTTGGAATGGTGTTCATCCCTCCAGTAGAGTGTCATTGAAGCTATTCTAACTGCATATGGTGGTCCAACACCTTACCGAGAAACTTTATATTGTTTTTTTCAAGTGCTTAAAAATGCCTAAGGTACAACCAGAGGTTTACTTAGAAAGGAAGCATGCAGATGAATATAGGAGCAGGAAGTTACTCTAGGTCTACTGATAGATATGCCGCACACTGGGGCAGAAGACCATCCTCTGAGTGCCAGAATAGCAACACAGAGAGGTTGAAAAGTAGTTAGGTGAACAAGAGTAGGATCAGCCCCTGGGCCTACAGTAATGGCATGCCCTATGGGCCCTATGCCTCAGATGTGTTGAGGGTTTTGTGGAGGTGTATCAAAGTAGCTTGGAGTAAGCTACTCTGATAGAGAAAAGCAGGAAGAGTTTTTTATGGAAGAAAATTAGGGCCACTATACAAAATTCATTTGAGTTCTGACTTTAAACTCAGAGTTCAGATGTTTTCTCCCATAATTCTGAAAAAATAATTTTGAGAAAAAATTAAAAACTCAAATAAATCTTGTAGAGTGGACCTAATCCTCTTCCACAGATTTTTGCTTTTTGAATGTAAAGAGAAGATTTGCTTTAGTTTAGTGGCTCAAAAGTTGTCATGTTCCCTAGAAAGACATACGTTTATAAGTACCTCAGTGCAGAAAGCTGGAATACCAGGTTTTTCTGAATGCTTGGAGCAGGCAAGTGTGATCTGGCACTAAATTCAAAATTCTGGGAGCTGTACATATCAATACATTGAAGTGCAACTCAAGAGAGTCAAAGAAAGGGTGAGAAAGGCCTCTAAAGTGACACTTTGCACAGATGGCTGGACTAAAGAGTGTGTGACTTGTTTCTGGAAAGATCTCCATGTTTTACCAGGCTCCCACCATGCAACCTATAAGCTTCTCTTTCTCTATGAAACCTCTTCTGGCTCTTTTAAACCAGGAACTCACAATAAGACGAAGTAGACTGCTTTAGATTTTATAAAAAATAACCGTGCTGGTTTATTCAGAGGATCACAGGTAAAATTTACATTACACGTCCGGATCTCTCCCACCATCCACGTGCGCGCAGGCAGCTTGGAAAGATGATCAGAGACCAGACCCAGAAACCTATATAATTTAATCATTTTGGGCTAGCTCTTGCTACGCAGGGCGTCAAACCGTGACGTCACCTGATAAGCCAGCTTGCAGCTGACTATAACGTTAGCCAAAACATGAGGAAAAGTCAAGGTGTGTGGCTGTTGTTTTCGTGGTGTGTATCTAAAACAATTTGACATAACCTTACACATTAAGACAAATATTAAGACTAGCATTACAGTTGACACTACCAGCTCTTTGCCTGCAACCTTGGCCCACTTGCAGTCTGCACTGCAAGTACATTACTGAACAGTTAACAGCCTGAGCTAGTCAATCTGTCTCCACTAACATTTCTAGACAACAAATCTCTGAATATCTATCTAACTAGGAAATAACCTAACAAACCTCAGCATGCCCTGCTTCGTTTGCCTGGCATTTGTCATACACATACTGGGAAAGCAATATCAAAGAACATAGACTGGACTACATTGGCCTGAAGTATAATGGTCAAACATTTAAAATGTGGTCTTACCTTTTGTGTATTTACAGCCTTTGCCAGACTGAAACAAACGCACTGTTAGTGAATTTTAGTCTTGAAATGTTGATTTTTTTTTTAATGATGACAGGTGTTGTAGGTTTTATAGTCAAATTTTGATAGTTTCAATAGACCTAGATTTTCTCAGCCCTCTCCTATCTCCGGAGCCAACTACGTTAGCTGAGTAACATTTTTATGATTGATGAGCCAACAAAACTAAAGTTACAGGTACATTGTATATGAGATGTATTATTCAGATGAAACTGTAAACACAATACACAGCACACATATAAATATACATAGTGCCGCTAGCTCAGCTACAACACAAATATCCCTACAGTGAACCTCTGACCTTTCACATAACACATTACATTGTGCCAAGACCGTGGCCCTGTGGATGTGTCATTACCTTTTAAACTTGTTTTATCTTTGATTTCATGGTGCAGCCAAGACTGAATTTGATACTGTTTTTACTTTGCCTAAACCATGAGGCAATGAGGCAGCTCTTTCCTTGTCAGGTGTGACTTTGCTAGATTGACTGAATCAGATTCAAACAGACTATGTTTTGTAGTGATTAAAGTCCTGTGCCAAGTATATTCCCCAGCTCATCCGTAGTGCTAAGCTCTCATTTCTTGGAATGCAAATTCATGAAACAAGAAACCAAAGACACTGCAGAAACATTGTTTTGGCATGTTACACTGATCCTGCCAAGAGTTGAGAGAGGAAAAGTGGGATGTGAGGTAGAACTACTGGGAAATATCTCTTGGGTATCTGGCAGTGGGGAAATAAATGTAATCCTTCCATGCTATTATTTTTGTCTGGACTCATGCATACGTGAGATAATGTCAGCTAGTAGGAGTAGGGTAAAAGCACACACTTTCAAAATAATGCATGCTTCTGAATAGCCTTTGGCTGCTGTTGGTGGGCAGAGAGAGAGCATTATCTCTAACTTCTATGGCAGATGGCAAAAACACAAAGAAGCGTAAAAGTAGAAAAGAATGATGGATATTCATGTTTGACTCTTTTCTTCTTCAAAAGGTTCTACTAATGCACATATTTGCCTTGCATAAGTTAAAATCAATTCAGCTGCGATTGGCATATTACAGTGCCATTGTTCAACTCTGTTCAGCTGATATTCACAGGGGCTTTTGACATCTGGACAGGGTCAGACCATATCCTGACTCAGCTTGAAGAATCTCTCCATCTTAATGTGCAAGCAGCAAGAACATGGAAATAAAATACCTTCTGCTTTGCTGTACACACAGTTTTAGAACTACCACAATATCAACTATGAATGACAGGATTGTTAAAAAAGAGGTGATGCATGTTTTTGCTGTGTATTTGAAGTTGGTACTGTCATGGTAAACGAAGCCAACTCTATGTTTATGCTACAGTAAGTATTCTACATGCAGTAGGGTGATTTCTGTCACATTCTTATTCTGTTTGGATTCCTGATCAAAGCATATATTGTGGCTGTTATTTTCTTCTCTGGTTCATCATGCTAAATAGATCAGCATGAGATTCATGCCTAATTCCATTAGTTATTATAGCTTTTAGCTCTCTAAGGTGGAAGTAGTATGATTTTAAAAAAGGCAGAAAAATTGAAATCCTTTTCCCTCTGTGGGTACTGGCAATAATTCTAAACTCCCTCATCCTTGCCTTCCTTTTTCTTTTTGTCTTGGATGGTTTTTTGTGTTTTTGTCTCTGTCTCTTCGTCTCTCCTGCAGCTAAAAATACACAGCCCTCCTCCTTAATATTGTTAAGTGATGGAGTGATTCTGATGGGCTAACGTGTTCCCATCTTCTCAAATTTGTTGCCACTGTTGTTGTTGTAAGTTCGATGTCTTCCTCTGTCCCTTCTCTCTGGCATCTGTCGGCTGCTGCTATGCCTGCAGGACACAAGAGGAGACGACTGGCATCCTCAATGAGGAGGGAAGCGGTGCTCGCCTTCACACTCCAGCGCCTCCGTGCCTGAAGAGATGACAGGGTGAAGGGAAGGTGTAGACTGACAGGCCAAAACAGCTTTTGCATTTATGCAAACACATGGACATATTTTCACAAATACATATGCATGCTTACACATTTGGCCACACAAACAGAGGGTGAACATAATAGGAGAAACACCTGCACTGTTTCACATGGTCAAAATTTTTCTTCCTCTTGTAGTTGAATAAACACTTCTCGAACAGTCTAAAAAAAATGAACAACTATATCACATAGTGTAAGTGTTTGCTTTTATGTAAACTAAGTGTACAGTTGTCTGCCAGACCTTACACAAATACACTCATGGACAAAAGAAAACATTTATAAATGCATGTAGACTCATAAGCCTATATTATTTTTTATTATTATTCTTGCAAATAGATAAAATTCACCTTATGCTTTTCTTGCACTGTAAAGGGCTGCTGAAGTAAAATATCTATAACCATAGTGGTTTCTGCTTGGTTTCACTCTGTTTAATGTGGATACAGCTACTATGTCTTACATGCCACTTTTCTTTTTTGGCATACACACAGGTGACAAATTAAAGGAAGAACCAACAAAAAGCCCTTTTCCAACATGTACTCCTAGCCGGGAATTTCCTGGATAATTTGAGTCTAAGTGTCATGTCTGAACCAAGCCTGGAGTTGCCTCGCCAGCAAAGTGTTACCAGCAATTTTACCTGGTTGGAAGAATCAATTAACTGGCTGAGTTCTTTCTGGCTACATGTCTGAAATGAAGTGGTCAAATTCCTGCTAAGGGCATGGCTAACATGACGTCAGTGGTACAGCGCAACACACAACATTTTTTCAGTTTCAATGCTTAGTTCTAACTAATGCCGCTCCCTCTCGTCATTCAGTGCTCTCTCTCTCTCTCTCTCTCTCTCCTAGTGGCATATATTTTGGGCAATTAGGAATAAAATTAAAAAAGGGCATAATATCACTAGCTAGTACAAAGTTTATTTTGGACAAGTACAGAGAAGATAGATTTAGCAGTGTGAGCTAATACAGAATGGCTAAAATTAGGCCGACATGGAAATCGAAGGACTGCTTGTCCTCTGTGCAGAAGCTTAACAGAAGCTGTGTTTGTCTCATGTGATGTTGTGACTGTACCTGGCTAGGTCCTGCTATGTTTGAAATTTTGAATATGTCTGAACACCAAAAAAGTAACTGCTACATGGCTACATATAGCCAGCAAATTGCCAGGTACCACGTCTTTTTTATTTTGAGCAATATTTTTTATTTGCAGTTGCAATAAGTAGTGAAAGATGGAAACAGTTCAAATGTTTTTATGCATGCATGTTCTTACCCAAACAACCCCCAACCCCACTCTCCATCCCATGGTGGCATCCCTCGGAGTAACCCCCACAACCTCCCACCCAAGGGTCGATCATAGCTTATCAAGAAGGATATTGTATCATTGGGGGTGGAGAGACACTTGGCTGGGTCCCCCAGAATAGCTTAGGGGGTAAGCACCTAGTGTGATCCTTCATAGTGCCTCTCTGGGCAGGATATATTTAGTCCAGGGTTGGCTGGGATTGTTCAGTGTTTTGGTTGTTGGTGAAGTTGCCTGCATGTGTGTGTGATAATAAAAAAAAAGGCAACTTCTGTCTCCAGCTCCTGCCTCAAGCTAGCCTACATTACAATATAATGTGTAGTGTTCCTTCATTTATGACCCAAGGAGTCTTATTTATTAACACTGCTGCCTGTGACCACATCTCCAAGGTCAGGGATTTCCAGGTACTGTGACTGAAATGGGGCTTAAGTGTCACCATGTGCCACCAGAACAGCTTCAATACCCCTTGGCATTGATTCTATAATTCTCTGAACTCTATGGGAGGCATGAACAATATTCTTTGGAAAGATATTCCCTCATTTGGTGTTTAGCCCACCATTGAAACTGACTGTGACCTCCATGTGGGCAGCTGTTCTAATGTTACCATTAAGCCATGGACAGATAATGATACAGTAGGCCCCTGGGCACTTATATATAAAAGCCCCCAACTCCTACTACATAACAAGAAAAATACTTTGTGAATGCTGTGTCTCATAGTGGTTGTTCATTCACTTCAAATATGTCCCATGGGCCCCTGTACCTGTGCCCATTAGGCCCATACACTTGTCCATCTATGCATGGAACATAGTCCCAAACAGTGTGAACTACTGTATATAAACATAATTTCTGGAAAACAGAGTGCCACCAGCCTATCCTTAAATATCAAATGGCAGAGCATCCTTGAATGTACAGTAAGGAAGCTTTCCAAACTGCACTTTGACAAGATAAAATTATGGTGAACAAAATGTTCACTGTTAAGAATATACATCTCAAGCAGGTCCCAAGGCTCTGCAAATTGATTTTTATATACAGTAAAATTAATAAACAGAGATAACTGCCTGGAACAGAGGAAATAACAACAGTTGTTGTACAGGACTTAATGACCTCAATGGCTCAGACCATTAGTGAATAATTTCAATTATGTGGACAAATAAAAACTTATTAAATGGGTGTCTGTTTAGGGGTGCCGTGGTGGTGCAGTGGTGGCCATTGTTGTTTCTCAGCAAGAAGGTTCAGGATTCAAATCCTGACCAGGGCCTTTCTGTGCATTGCATGTTCTCCCGGGGGCTGCGTGGGATGTCTTTGATATTCCAGCTTCTTCTCACAGTCCAGAGACACGCAGGTTAGGTTAATTAGCAACTCTAAATTGCCCATAGGTGTGAATGCAAACGTGAGTGGTTGTCTATGCATTAGCCATGTGATAGACTGGTGACCTGTCCAGGGTATACCCTGCCTCTCGCACACTGTTGGATGGGACTGGCTCCAGTCTATGGAATAAGTGGCATAGATATTTAGTGTTTCAATTTATTTTTGACTGGGCTGCATTGTGAGTAACTCTGTCTTCAGTCTGTATTGAATTATGAAATTTTCCATTGACAATTAATTCATTCACCCTCTGTCTCTTTTGGGAAACAATCTCTTCACGCAACTTCATTTAAAAGTTAAGATGTAGAACAAATAGTTTTCTGAACTTGAAGATTTGTGCATTATTGTCAGTCCATGAGGTGGTTCTGTTCTTCTCCTTAGCTTGATAAAAAAAAAAAGAAACAGAAAAACTTTTTTTTTTTTTAATTGGAACCCAAAATGTTTTCAATCTCAAGTTATTTAACCTGGGCCAAGTGAGCTGTCAAATGCCCTTGTATAACCATAAACAAAAAGGTAGCTTTCACAGCTTGAATGTCAGATTCTAAGGTTCTGCAACTGCAAGGACAAGTGTTTTGTCAGTCACTGAACAGATTGCTTATGCGTGATGCAGCATGTGCACTGCCTGAACTGGTGGGTGAATCTGGCTCTGTAAAGTGGACAACATAATGACAGATTGTCTCACCAAAAGGTTGTGTGGCAGGGGGAAAAATAAGTAATTAGATGCATTTGAATAACCTCCTACTGCCCACTATCACCCACCACACACAAATACACGCACACAATTAAAATTGCATGCACAATCAATATATCATCAAAGTACTTTTTCATATGTTAAATTGAGACTCATGAACCAAACATGAAGGAAGAACAGAGCAATTAATTAGAGGCCTTAAGACTTTTGCTTTGGTCAGTGTTATTACTGACTAACAAAACAACAACAGTTTCATCCCCAAGCAAAATTTTAATGTAGTGTGGCGTGACAGTTTTAATAAAATATCCCTTGCTTTTCGCCTACACTTGTAAACAAGCTCCTAAAACACTATGCACTACTATGTATATCACAACGTATTTTCCGTCACTGTGGCTCTAGGGATGGTAATGTGTGCACAGTGTGTTTCACACAACTCACTGGTTGTTTACTTATTGTTAGCAAAGCCTTTATTAGACTTACACATATATGTGCATTATACATTATCTGTACCAACCAGAGCATATGAGCAGAGTGGAGTGGTGAGAATTTCTGCTCCTCGCTCACTGAGCTGTTCACCTGCTCCGCTCCCCCGCTCAAAGCCGCATCGGCTCATTATAGCTCAGCGGTCACCTCGGATTGCATCCCACTCCACTCAAAACACAACAACTCACTCCAAGAAAGGTGAAACAATCTGCATGTATTTCACTTTAAGCTTAAAATGCTTAAAATGTCTGGAGCCAATCCCAGCCGGCCTTTTTCCAAATATAAATGATTTATTTCAAATTACAGTTGGGCCTATGTAACAAGGAATGTGTACCAAAAAGTCACATGTAAAATTTAACAAATCAATGGACCTAATTGCAATGGCCGATTTTTGACTGAAAAGTGTTGGATGACTGTGTAAGACAGATGTATTCTGGGTTTTCAGGCTTGTGATGTGGGTGGTACTGGACCAAAATTGGAGCGGGACATAGGGCGACGCTCCATCCCTTTTAAAATAGCTGCTCTGTGCTCTGTCCACAATCCACTCACTCCTGCTCCCTGATGCTCACATGCTCTGGTAGCAACCATTAGTCTCCTTGTTAAGTGAATGATTTGTTTCTACAGGGTTTTTTTTCCATGTACATTCTCTGCAGTTCAAACTGTATAACTATGGCATTATATCAATAACAAATTTTATTTACATGGAAATTTAAAAAATAAAGAAACAGCTCAAAGCTATAATCAAATTGCATGTACATTCATCACAGTTCATTTTAAAAGGTAGTTTTAAAGAAATTTCAAAAAAATATAGTATAGGAGGTTGTTCATGATCTCCTCAGCCATTAATATGCCACTGTAACAACATCCACTGGGAAGATTTTCCACAAGATTCTGAATCCTGCCTCCAACCTGAACCTGACCAGTACCCATGCTTTTCAGACTCTACCCATCCAGTACTGTTGGATTTGAGAATCATACATAATCCAAGACAGTGGTTATATTTTTGTTATGCTGTCCCTAAAGACAAAGTTATATGCTTGCTTTGGAAGGTCACACTGGTTATGCCCTGTCTCTCCTCTGACTTACCAGTGGTGCTGCACATATACTTGCAGCATGCATCAACACAGCTAATTGAAAGAGTCAGAAAGTGAAAGAGTATGTTGTTATTAGGTTTCACAAAACAAAACAGCCAAAAAAAGGTCAGATCGCTAAACTCTAAGAAACAGTAGCCTGCCAACGTATTGCATTTTGAGATTTGATTTGATTAATTGTATGCCATATTGTTATATAAAGTGATGGGGGAGCGATGGATACAGCCCAAAAGAGACAGACTGTGTTAAAAGAATATAGCTGTGAGTGACAATCATTTAGTTGGGAAAGTGGGAAAGGGAGGGTGACCTTTCTGGGAGGAGACGTGTCAGCTCCAGGAGGAGCAGGGAAGGGGACAGTGTCTCTTTCGCTTCAGTGACTTCCTCTCTCCTGTACAAGAAGGCTGTCGGCCATCCTCCAAGAGGACTCTCTTTCACTCTTTCACTCAATCTCCCTTTACCTTTCTGCCTATCTGACATCTGTCTCCCTCTTCACTCTTCGTATGCATTGTCCCCCAAATCTCCCAATTGCCTTCTAAACCCCTACCCCATCCTTTCCCTCTGTCAGGCTACTGTTAAATCAGATAGATTGCAGGTGTGTTTTCACTGTGATGGCGGATTCACTGCCGCTGTACGCCTGCAACTTCTCAGCATGACACAGCACCTCTCCCAATTTACTGTGCCATAATTTATCCACAGACCCTATGCATACAGTACTTAAACCACATTTATGCATGCAGGCCTTATGGTTATCCTATTTATCATAAACCTCTGCATCTACATTAAATCTGTGGTGTGATTAACTACAAATGCAGCCATCGGTGAGCAAATAAAGTCTAGTAATAAACTGCCCGGCTTCATCCACTGACCATACAGTGATGGAGATATTACTCAGGCGGCCAATCTGTAATTATTCTGCATTTATTTACCCCAGGCATTTTAGCTTGAGACTAGATGTATCCACGCTGAATGTGATTTTCTGTCTCGCCTGCTGTGTTTTCAGGCATATTTTCTTCCCTGTATCCTAACACTGGCAGCTGCTATCAGTAAATGGCACCAACCTTTCTAGGCTGGTTGAAAATGACTTCTTTGTAAGCTTTACACAGGCCTCAACCCTCTCCCAGGATGGTAGTTAAAAAAAACAATGTTGACCTATGCGCAGCCTCAGGACTGTATATCTCAGCCAGAACAGCACGCAGTAAATAATCCTTTTGAATTATTATGCGTCCCAAGGCCCCTAAATCGATTTTCTTAGGAGCAATGGGAGCCTGTAGAAACTGGTCATCAGACTGTTTTGCTTTGGTGGTGGCTTTTAAAAAAAAATCTTTTATTGATTTTAATATTAGCTAGATTTCCATGATCCCACCATAAGATTTATCTTCAGTCTTCTAGTGGTGTAGAACAGCACAGATTAATTGAGTGTCTATTGACAGGTTTCAATTAATTGGACAAAACACTGGATTCTAACTGTACAAAATCCATTAATAGCTTACTTTATATCGAAGGTGCTACATTGATGGATGACAGCTGTAAATAGTTGAGACCACCATGACATTTCCAAACCATGACTTTGTTTCATTCTCAGAGTGTCTATCTTTGGGTGCAGGCTTCTATATGAAACAATCACTGTTCTGGCTTTGACCTCACAGACTCTCAAAGGTTAGCCTGGACAACACCAAGTGCTTTAATGATATTTCGCTAGAAAAAATTGTCCAGGGAGCACAGGTCTAGCTACATTGAAGCTGCTGCACAATAAAGGTGTTTGTCTGCATTAGGGTTAAGGTTCAATCTAAAATTGTTTCAGTTTCATGGATATCTTAGGGTTTTGACTCTGCCAAGACAGCCACTGCTTAAGAGTTGCTGATTGGTCTCTGCTTTAAAAAAAAAAAAAAATTCACGTTTGTACTTTGATGCGCCTACAAAAAAGTGCCCTGTGTCCTCCACCCCTGATGGCTTATTGTCTTCATGTTAGAAGGTATTGAAAAGCATTTTCTTTTCCCTTGGGTGAATTTTGCTAAATCATGAGTTAAAAAAGAAGAAAAGGAAAAAAGAATCTGCTGGCATAAAGAGGCAAAGCAGAAAAAAGAAATCAATAAAAGTGCTTCAAAGACAGCACCTAGGAGGAGAAAGGAGGAAAAGCGGAAAACAAGTCAAAAAGTCAAAGACTGATCCCCCCTCTCTCTTTTTTTTGCTTCAATTTTTTAAGACTGGTTAGCAGAAATATGGCAGAAATCCTCTGTATTATGTTATTTTTGTTCATAAAACTAGTTTGATGTATAGATACAAAGGACTGAAGATGCACATGTTATCTATTCTGCATTATTAATTAAAGATCTCATACTGGTAAGGCAACATAGTAGAAGTTCAGTCATTTCTATTTCTGCAACAGTAAACTAAATACAGGAATGGCTGAAAAAGAAGTTTGATTATGATTTATTTAACAATGGAATTCTGAATCTTTAGCAGGAAGGAACCTCATCCTCTTGAGAAGAGATTTTTTGGCAGCACTCATTCCTTTCAATGAGGTGGAGGTGAAGGTGACCCCTGCAGAGCAAGTGTCTCAGTCTGAACCACTTTCCCTGTAGCTCTTTTCTGCCACACGGGCCATCAGAAAGCCAGGCTCAATCCACTTTTCTAAATTGCTACCATTTAATGGAACACCTTGACCTGACACCCCCCGCCCCCCGCCCAAAAATAAATAAAGATGTTGTTGTTAGAAATACAGGCTTCCAACTTAGGTGATGCTTGTGGAAAATTGAGAGCATCAAATGCCTCTTTTACTGAATTGCTTGACAGACCGTCTTCTCCAAGATCTTCAGTGGGCTACATTCAGAAGCAGGTTTTTTTTTGTCTCTTGTAGCCATGGAAAACACTCGGAGATATTTACTTTTTGCTTATATTATACAGAATATCTCCTTAAGTTCGCCTTTGTGATATGCCTTGGGAAAAGAAATCCATAGTTAATAAAATAAGCAGTTCACAGTAGGCGTTCTGAGATCTTAGGTGTCTTCAGATGGTCAGACAGCTTGAACCAAAGGTGACTCTCAGCCACAGGGAAAAACCTGATTCCTCCCATTAGCTCAGATCCAGGTGGGAGGAGAAGCGTCTCGCTGCATGATCTGCAGGTACAAGTGGAGGAGTATGAAGATCAAACAAGGACGGTGGGAGCATGTTTGCACTAGAAAGTAAAAAGAGGTTTCTTTTTTTAATATTCATTCCTGGTTTCCATAGCAATTGTCATGCTTATCTTTTGGCTGGTAATTCTTGCAACATTCAGAGGCTGACTTTTATCTCTCCATATTGCTGAAAACCCCACAAACTGTAGATATACAGTAGCTTAGTGTGGCTAATTGAGGAAGCTTATTTAAAAAAAAGTTTTGTAACTCAGGCTCCTTTTGTTCTAGCTGACTGATTTGTTCTACAGGAATCCCCTAAAATCCAAGACCTTGCTATGGTACTGTCCTCTTTAAACATGAACACTTTGAAATGCTGTTTTCTCTCTAGGTTAAACACCTCAGAGAGCTCTGATGAGAATTTAAATGTAACTGGCAATAAAACATCCTTAAATTAAGCCAGTGAGAATCCAATTAGCAATGACTGCTGACTTGAGTGACAACTTGTTTTTGCAATGTGTCGATGAGAGTGATGTTTGCCAAAACCAAAGGGATTAAACAAAATCTCCATTCCTAGCCAGTGAATTAGTGGTTAAAGCAAACTTGCTTATGATATTATCCAAATAAACAGGTTCCAGAATTGCTTTACATTTCCATGCATCTTATCCTCAACTCTCTTTGCCCTGGACTTTGATATTGGTGGAAGTGAATTGCAGCTGTATTTGTTCAATCTTTCACTGGTATCCTCATAAAATGTTGCAGCGGATGGAAAGTGAAAGAGGCAGGATTACACTTTCATTGGCATCCAGGGTGGTCTTTTGATCTCAGCTGAAACTCTTCTTGCCTGCTGGGTAAACTTATAAGGCAGCCTGAGAGCCCAGCACAAGTGACACAGTGAACATTGGCTGGAAGCCAGCTGCTGTAGGTGGATCTGTATAAAATCTGCACTTTCCTGTGACAGAACAGAAAAAAATGTGCCATGCATTTGTGGTTGAAGAGGTTTCCATCACAGATGTAGCACAGAAGAAGTTTCAATTTTTCTGGGAAAAATGTGTGTAACTCAGTGTTTATGTGGAGCTGGAAGCACCATTCCAACTGCACAATACTGTAAATGGCTCAAAAATAATTTAAAAATAGAAAATGGCATACAAAGAGAAAAGCAGTGTATCCATAGATTAAACTGCATGCTTTGTAATTGTAGTCTAGACAAGCATCCCTCTTACTATTTAAAAATTGGATGTGTAAAAAAAATTTGTTTTGAAAAGAATGGGGCAGGGGAAAGAATACACACACACACACACACACACACACACACATGCCCACGCATCCACGCATTCCAGTGCATGTTGGACTCCGGCAGGGCTGCCCTTTGTCACCGGTTCTGTTCATTATTTTTATGGACAGAATTTCTAGGTGCAGCCAGGGGCCGGAGGGAGTCCGGTTTGGGGACCACAGGATCTCATCTCTGCTTTTTGCAGATGACTTTGTCCTGTTGGCTCCATCAAACCAGGACGTCCAGTGTGCACTGGAACGGTTTGCAGGCGAGTGTGAAGCGGCTGGGATGGGAATCCCCAACTCTAAGTCCGAG
>NW_018127930.1:3782396-3783165 GCF_001952655.1 Monopterus albus
GTCTGGAGAGAGGGAAGTCTGGGCATCTTTGCTTAGACTGCTGCCCCCGCGACCCAGTCCCGGATAAGCGGAGGAAAATGGATGGATGGATGGATGGATGGATGGATTGGATGTAAAAATTAGTGACAGGATATTAAACTATTATTTGTTTTTGGGATGTACAAGTTGGCTACATAAAGCTTAATTTACTGTGATGATTGTGTTGATACTATGTATGCTTATTTTATACAAAAGTATTCATATGTATTGTGACGACCACTAGCTAGGTTGAGAGGAGCTGGCCGAGCCTGTCCTACACTGAAACAGCTAACTAGCCCGCTGTGTACAAGGAGGAGAACACCTGGTTTGTCTTTTTGTGGTTTTATTGAACGCGGTATGGAGACAAATGAAGACGCTGTATGAACTGGCACCATGTGCTCTCTAAAGAAAATAAAAGAATAAACAACAGTCTCCCAGAACTTCACCATCGCCCGCCAACAGAACCTAAAAACAACACGCCCACCTGTCATCCCTCTTATCTCCTCCCGCACCTGTTCCTCCCCCAATCCCACATTGGCCAGAACAGCGCGGCCTTTTGCAGACAACGGCGGTAACCAATACATGCACAGCTTTCACAACAGTGTCAACCCACTTTGCACACAACAGAACACACGAACATTTGCGACTGGTCAGGGTCGCCACAGTATGTTATATCATGACATTAGCAACACTAACATGCATTAAAAGTTGTCTGGCTTGTTGTGAAACCAAACTGCATCAGCATCTATTT
>NW_018127930.1:3783184-3784156 GCF_001952655.1 Monopterus albus
TCAGAAATAATAGAGCCAAATGGGCTATGAAACATAGAGTCTACTGTGACATCGGTACACAGATGAATCTGGTGAGTCCCAAAGTTCCCAAGTGGTCTCTTTGATATTCTGTACTGAATCCAGTTCAGCATGTATGGGAGGTATTGGGGCAGTGAGTATGTACTAAAGCTGCCAAGTTGAGTTGGGCATATTGGTTTGTAGTACTGAATGGTCTCAGCAGTGAACAAGTGAAGCTACAGAAAACCCTGAGAAGAAAACGTGCTACACTGCTTAAAGCAAGCTAAGCTTTGTCACACATTACTCAAATTAGGCTTTAACACTATTTACAGTTGTAACACTTTCATTAATGTGCCAGGTATTTGATTCGGTAACATATAACAGTCAAACAAGTCAGAGAAGATGATTTTTTTTGTGTGCATTTGCATGTGTGTGTGTGTGTGTGTGTCCAACTACTGGATTTTTCCTGGAGACTTGTACTGAACTTGAAAACCCTATGGTCTATGTTTATACTACTAATTTGCTCTGCAAAATGCACTTTTATGACATCCTTATCCATCCTGGGTGAGTAACTGGGTGTACAAAACACAGACACTAGGGTTCATGTCCTGCATTACATGTATGTTTTGGCTTTTGTTTATATCTAAACTTGCAGTTGTTCATGAGGTTGAATTTTATTAAACATCAGAAAGGTCCTCTATCATGCATATTTCAATATTTAACCAAAGTCTTGGTATTTCCCATTTTGCATAAATATAAAAATATTAATCACACTTTAGCTGCCAGGAATAGCTATTGTGGGAAAACAATTAAAATACACAGACAGCGAGCAATCTGCAAACACATTCAAATCAATATAGCCCTGCTAGCACAAATTTTCCTGCAAACTATGTTTGCTAATGCGAATTAGCCATATATGAAAATCATTTTTAGGAGGCAGAGTTGTTGAAGGATGGCATTAACGTAGTGACTATT
>NW_018127930.1:3784174-3791262 GCF_001952655.1 Monopterus albus
AATAGTAATATTGTATAGTTGTTTAGTAATAAAACATTCCACAATCATTAGGTTCACATAAATTAAACCAATAAAGAGAAGTGTAACTACCTCCAAAGGTCAGTGTAAAAGAAGCTATAGAGACACATAACCACAATGCACTAAAACACACAGAAAGCAAGTACTCAAGACGCTCACTGAAATACTCTGCCAATCTGAAAGGAGCACAATCAATAGTAGGCCCCTCTCCTTATTTCCCTCTCTTGTCTCATCCACCTATGCTGATCCTTTTAGCACCATATAATCTCTATCAGGTGGTTTTCCTAGACACAGCCTACCAGGCTTATAAATTACTGCCTTTTATTGAATAGAACAGTACAAGAACCACATTTCCTCATTATTAGAAAACTATAGGGAGCACATCTTGCTTCTATAAATGAGACACTCCAGTGAGTTTGTGCATCTCATGTGAAGTGTGCTAGTGATCGGTAACTGCTGTAATAGAGGGGTAGAGGAAAAGAGGGGTCAGGAGGTGCATACTGAGAAAGTGCATATATGGTCCATAAAAAGTCAGTTCACCCACTGCGTAAAGAAACAATAAATATAAAGACAAGGCAGCTATTTTATTAGAATTGGTTCTGAGATATCAGTAGCATCTTACAATGCTGAATACAAGACTGTGAGCGGTTAATTAGCAACTCATGAAAGGAATTGATTCGTTCCTCACTCATCCTCAGTAAGTACCTGCAACTTTTTGTACTTTATAATAAAGTGTTACTGAGATATAAACCTGTCAGATTTCTGCTGTCATCCTAATACCGTGAATTAGGTTTGTGGTGCTCATATTATTGGAAAATTAAATTTGACAAACTACAGTAAGCAATGGCCTTGTCACTGTGAATAATCAAGATGTCAGCCTAGTTTCTAAAAAATTCTGTTCACCTTTGCTTTACAGGGATGGCAGATAAAAGCATGCCTTAGCTAGACAGTGCTAGGGGTACAAATATGTCATAATGTATGTTTGCAACTGGGCCTTTTCAGACTTCCTAAAAACTCATCCATATAGAAGTGCTGCTGTGTAAGATAACTGCTGAACAAATGCTACTAGAATTGTAAAATCTCAAAAGTTTTTTTCCTGTACACAGTAAGACAAAGCTGAATCACACTTCTGTCTGCTGTGCTGCTTTTTGTACTGTATACGGTGTATCTTTTCAAAGGGCACTACAGTATGTTGTTTCTTGGTACACAGCAAAAAGTAATTTGCCAACATATCAAACAATTTGTTCTTTGTTTCAATTATTAATTTTCATTTTGTTAATTTTATATTTTAAGGGGTTCATTTTACAGTGAGATGATTACAGGGTAAAATAACTTTACTGGCCATATTTACTGACTCATTCTTAATAACAACAAAGTTTTCATTCCAGCTGAAGTGTTTGTTCACTTCTGACAGCCAACCCTTCCCAGCTGGTCTGATTTGTAATCCATAAGCATTGTCCTCACTGGCTTATTTTCAAATGCTCTTTGGATGCCCAGTTTACCTCTTCACATGATCACATTCACCATTTCTTGGCATGTTTTGGGGAGAAATTGATGAAGCATGATTTGGCGGCATTGTCAGATGGATGGTGCAGGAAATGGATCACTTGCTTTGATGAAAGCACCATACTTGGCTGGCTTTGCACATCATAATCTAAGAATGGATTGTACTGCAGTAATGTGGGCCACAATATTTAGCAACATTGAAGACAAAGTCATTGCAGTGCATGGGAACCAACACTCATAGAAAAGATTACAATAAGATACACACTACACTAAATTGTAGACTATACACACAAACTCACTACTGTCCATTAAAAAGTGATTTTCCCACTCTAACCATTCATATTTCTCCTTCGTTCCTGCCTCTGGATGTAAAGGTGAGTGTGAGAATCGTCGTGCAGAGTGGATATGTGTGTGCATGTACCAGCACACATACCTGTGCATGCGATCGAGTATGCTGAGTTATTGACCTCTAGTAAGGGAGGAGCATTAATGTCCAGTGTGCCGTGAAACTGGCCTACACCAAGGTGACTGGCACTGCCCTGTCCCATGGTACAATTCTGCCTCTGATGGATTGACTGGACCTTGAAGAAGGACCTCTTGTTGTATACTGTGTCTTCCTTTCTGTGTATACCTATGTATATATATATGAGTGTTTTTCTGCAGAATACAAGTTTTGCTTTGGGTATCTTCCACCATTACTTGTAAAGTTGTTGTTTTCTTGGTAATTCCCCAGTAATATTTATCAAGACTGCAACTCTCCCTGCAAGCCTCATGCTAAGGAATCCCTGTACACTTTCTTCTCTTTAATGATCCTCAGGAAATGCTCCCCTGTTGTATCTCTCTTATCACTATCTTCCATGCTTCTTTCATTTATCTAAAGCACTATTGTATTTCCTTTAAGCAATGTATAAATGAAATGTGCTTGCAAAATTTTCTTACCACCATGTTCACTTAATCTCTCCTCCTCTTTTTTTTCTCTCTGTACACATCCTCTACTTGTGATTGAGTGGATGAACCAAACACCCGGAGGATGGTGCTAAACTCCTACACAAGACTGTATTGTACATGCCAGTTCCATTTATGGAATGAATTATAGATGTCCCCTCACTGTATATGCGGAGGCAGGAAAGTCAGAAACCTGGTAACAACATCCCTAACTTGGAGATTTGATTACAGGCCACTTGCAGCTTTGCCAGGACATACTTACCGAAAGGATTAGTTGTCAGCTGTGTCACATTGCTGGTGAATTCCTGCACTGATTATCTGGGGAGAGAAGATTGAATATTGTGTTTATGTGGTGTTTATATAGCTGATATAATATACTTTCTTTTTGTTTTTTACATTTTGTAAAGCTCATCTCATCATTGCAGCTTATGCAAGTTAATCAACCTGCTGGAGGGCAAAACAGCAATTTGTAATTAAACGATTTGAATACCGTGTCAGCTTACTTGCCAGTACAATTTGCAAATCAAATGAAACATTTACTCTAAAAATTCTCCTAAAAGCCCTTTTGAATCTCAAGAGCAGGTGAAAGTTGGACGATATATAATGTGTATAAAATGTATTAAAAACAGTGTTTCATTCTGTCATAAAATGTGGAGGTAGGTAAGTGCTGCTTTGGATTAGGCACAGGTACAACTGGCAACCTGAACTAAAGATTAGGAAAAGCCTGAGGTCAAGTTTAAAAGAAACACATGTTGAATGTTTATACTACTTTTGCTACTTAGTAGTAAGTAATATAGTTAAAATAAGCCTGAACAGGTACATTAAAATATTGTTTACACATGGATACAATGACAATAACTGAATAATACGATATTATAAAACTCAGAACAGCATTCTCTGATAAATCAAGTGCAAATGGAACAGGACATGGTGTCTCTCCACCATCCAACCCCCTCCAAGACATTCTGACACTTTAAACTCATCTGTAGTTATTCCAGCTTCTCTCCTGTGTTTTCAAGATGCGGTCCATAAATTATCCCAACCTGCCAACTAGCTAAGGTTATAAGAGGTCTTTTTAACCGCAAGTATAGTCATTTCAAACAGCCGGCTACGTAGGAGCTCTCGTCAGCGAAAAGTCCAAAATAGTGGCTGCTGTACCAAAGAAGCCATCTGTGTTCATTTGTACAGAGAGAGTGGGAAAAAGAAAGACTTTTTGAGCTTTTGGCTTTTTGAGATGGAGAGCCTTAAAAACAGCAAAGACACACTCAAACTTGATTCAGTGGTGTTCTTTATTCTGGATGCATTAGCATCTTAAGATAATGTGGCTGTTAGTGACACAGCTTGTCAAGAATTTACCTTTGTATTGAATTAATCTGACTTTCATTTGGGAAAAACACAAGCTTTGCTTAATGTTAGTGTCACATTAGCAGAAGCATTTTACTGGACTTATAAAGGAATCAGGTTTAGTAGATCTAAGTATTACTTTTAAGTTAGAGTAGGGAAATTTCAGTGTTTCAGCAGCAATGGAGAACAAACAACATAACACCATGAGAACAAGCACCATACAAACATCCTTATAAATAAATTCCAAGTACTCAAAAATAGACAGAATCAAGTATTTGAATAATCAAGAACAGAATTTACATATGTGCATATTAACCATTACACCAGGATTTGAGTATTGCACCTCAGTTGACTATTACATAGTTCCTCATACTTTCACCCAGCTTATCTCTGCAGTGATGTATTGTACAGTCTGATGGCTGCGGGGAGGAACGACCTACGGTAACGCTCCTTCTTACACTGGGGATGTAACAGTCTTGCGCTAAAGGAACTGTTCAGAGCCTCTACTGTGTGGTGCAGGAAATGAGAGGGGTCGTGCATGACGGATGTTAGTTTTACTAGCATCCTTCTCTCCGCCACCTCCTCGATGGAGTCCAGGGGGCAGCCCAGGACAGACCCAGCTCTCTTGACCAGCTTGTTTTGTCTCTTTCTGTCCCTGTCCGTGCTACCTCCCGCCCAGCCCACAACAGTGTAAAAAACAGCAGATGCCACTACAGTATCATAAAAAATCTGAAGGAGTGCCCCCCGCACACCAAAGGACCTCAGTCTCCTCAACAAGTGCCTTTCTTGTACAGGGCATCAGTGTTTTCAGTCTAATCTATTTTATTGTTGAGGTGGACCTCCAGGTATTTAAAGGTGTCCACAATCTCAATGACTGAGCCCTGAAAGCTCACCGGAGTGAGTGCTGGTGATTTCCGCCGGGGATCAATCACCATCTCTTTAGTCTTACTGGTGTTCAGGACCAGTTGATTTTCCTCACACCACTTCACAAAGTCAATAACAACCCTGTATTCTCGCTCATCCCACCCCGATATACATACAACAATAGCAGTGTCATCAGAGAACTTTTGTAGGTGACAGTGGTAGGGGTTGGACTTGAAGTCCCACGTGTAGAGGGGAAAGCACCATCCCCTGGGGTGCCCCCATGCTGCAGACCACAGCCTTACAAACTGAGGTCTGTTTGTGAGGTAGTTAATGGTCCATGCAGACAGGTGTTGGTCCACACCTGCCCCCTCCAACTTCCCCCTCAGCAGTGACGGCTGGATTGTGTTGAAAGCACTGGAGAAGTCAAAGAACATGACCCTTACCATGCTTCCGGGGGACTCCAGATGAGATAGGGCTCGATGCAGCATGTAGATAATGACGTCATCAACCCCGATGCCAGGATGGTATGCAAACTGCAGTGGGTCGAGCGCCGAGCTCACCTGGGCATGGAGATGGCCGAGGACAATCCTCTCCATGGTCTTCATCAGGTGGGAGGTCAGGGCAACAGGTCTGTAACGGTTTGGCTCCTTAGGATGAGGTATTTTGGGAACCGGGACAACACAGGATGTCTTCCACAGAACCGGAACTCTCTCCAGGCTAAGACTCAGGTTAAACATGTACAGGACCACCTCACTGAGCTGGTCTGCACACTCCCTGAGGACCCTGAGGCTGATGTGATCAGGGCCTGTGGCCTTCCTGGCCTTAATCCTCCTTAACTCCTTCCTGACCTAGTCTGCCATGAGGCAGAGGGGGCTGGGGGGTGGTGAATGCTCAGGAGCTGTGGGATGTTGAGAAACCCCAATGACAATGGGAGGAGGGGCAAGGTCTGGCTGAGGTGTGAGCAGCTGTGGCTGCAGGGAGACAACTGACCTGGAGAAGTAAGTCGGGGGAGCTGGCAGGGTGGGGGCTAAGGACTTGGTAGAGTCAAATCTATTAAAAAAAAACAGATTCAGTTTATTTGCCCAGGCCTTGTCCCTCATGCCCTGGTGACCATCTCCACTTTTACCATGACCTGAGATGTGTTTCAGGCCTCTCCACACCTCATGCACGTTGTTATTCTCCATGCTCTGTTCCAGCTTCTTCCTGTAGCTAGCCTTGCACCTCCGGATCATGTACTTTAGTTCCCGCTGCACCCTGCTCAGCTCCTCATTGTCCCCTGAGAGGAAAGCCCTCTTCTTCTCATTTGGCAGTACTTTTAACTCGGGGCTCACCCACGGCTTGTTGTCAGGAAAACACCGCACTCTCCTGGATGGTACAGTATTTTCCACACAAAAGTTTATGTAATCCGAAACACAGTGTGTGAGGTTGTCTATGTCCTCTCCATGAGGACTGCAGAGGATGTCCCAGTCTGTGGTGTGAAAACAGTCCCTCAGCTGCTCAATTGCCTCATATACCTTTACTACCCTGACCTGAGGTGACACTTTTTTCCACCACTGGAGTATACACAGGAAGTAGGTGAACAAGGTTGTGGTCAGAGTGACCTAGAGGGCGAAGGAGGGTGGAGGTGTACGCCTTCCTGGCATTTTCATACATTAGATCCAGAGTTTTATTGTCCCTTATGCAGCAATTTACATACAGGGTGAAGTTTGGGAAGGTGGCCAAAAAGGGGAGAGAAGCATGTTTAAAGTCCCCCGAGATAAGAATTAAAGCCTGTGGATGTTGTGTATGCAGCCCGGCTATGGTGCTCAGTGCACGATGACATGCAGCCTTAGCGTTGGCCGAAGGATTAATGTACACCATCACTGTGGTGTTTGTGTTGTAGGTTCTTCATAATATTATACGGGGTTTGCTTGAAGAGAAACTCTTTATATATATGTATATATAAGTCACTTCATAACATTGTTGTCGAGTAACAGTCAGTAACATGACTCCTCAACCAAACAGTGCATGCTCCAACTACGGCAGCTCTTTAAGGGTCCAGCACCTAGTGCTTGTATCATTACATCTCCCTTTTTTCTTTAAAATAAAAGCTTTAGTCTTTTATGAACAATCATATTTTTTTTTAACTATAGGCTATTAGAAATAATTTCTATGATACCTACTTACAACATCAATCCAATCAACTTCCAGAAAAACAGACAGTAAACTTAACCACATCTTACGGTATTACAATACAGCTAAAGTTGTACTATTAAATTTGTTCAATGAGTCTCTCTGGTGGTTTTGCATTCCTTGATGATCTTCTGAGTATTGGTTCATGACACTGAGCTGGTGTTTCTGGTGTCTTCTCAAGTGTGTGCTGTGGTTGTTCAATAGCATCAGCTTTCTCAGCAGCCTTTGGTCCCCAAAGA
>NW_018127930.1:3792068-3799136 GCF_001952655.1 Monopterus albus
CTGGGGACTTACCACATTCCAGTGGTGTTGAGCAATATATGAGCAAGCTCTGGTAGAAATCGGCTCCAGTATCTTTTGCTTTGTACATGAGTCGTTTCACAGTCTGAACTGACTTTTCCACCAACCCATTAGACCACGGGTAATGAGGACTTGATGTTGTGTGCACAAAGTTCCAATCTTCTGCAAAGAGTTTAAAGAAAGAGCTGGCAAACTGTGGTCCATTGTCTGTGAACACTTCATTGGGCACTCCATGTCTGGAAAATATGGCTCCCATTGACGTTATCACTGCTTCTGCTGTTGTAGTCTGCAGTCTAGAGACCTCTGGGTACAGTGAGTAATAGTCTCTCACAACCATGTACTCTTTGCCATCGCAAACAAACAAATCTGCGCCTACCTTCTGATAAGGTCTCTCTGGCACTGGGTGTGGGAGTAGCGGCTCTGCAGGATTGTTGGCTCGATATGTCATGCATGTTGTGCAATTGGATACTTCATTTGTCACATCTTGATTGATCCTCATCCAGTACATCACCTCACGTGCCCTTTTCTTGCATTTTTCCATTTGTAGATGTCCTTTGTGGATCTTCTCCAGCATCTCTTTTCTTGAGCTCTTTGGGATAACTATTTTGCTCCCTTTGTAGATTATGTCATCAACAACAGAAAGTTCTGCCCTGCAGTTCCAGTACTCAGCAAGGTCAGATGAACAGTCCTGTTTCATGTTTGGCCACCCAGCTATGATGAGATTTCTCAGTCTTTTTAGCGTGTTATCTTTGTTTGTCTCTGTTCTAATGAGGTCCATCTTTGCATCTATAACAGGCATTGAACTTGTTATCATGTTGACATACATGTTCACGTCATCACAGATCTTACTGTTTACCCATTTTTTTGGGGTCCACAGCTATAGACAAGGTGTCGGCGGTGTACATCAGCTTGCCTGGCATGTATTTGATGTCCAGCGTGTAGCGTTGAAGTCTAATCATCATTCTCTGAACTCTCAATGGGCAGTCGTTAAGTGGTTTTCGGAACAGTGCAATCAGTGGCTTGTGGTCAGTTTCTACACTGATCGTCTGTCCTGATACAAACTGGTGAAATCTCTCATGCATATGTGATGCTCAGTAACTCTTTCTCAATCTGAACATATTTTTCCTCTGCATCACTCATTGAGTGAGATGCATACACGATAGGTCGCCAGTCCTCAAACTTTTGTAAAGGAACTGCTCCTAGTCCCTTTTGTGATGCATCTGATGAGATTTTGAATGGTTTCTCTGGGTCATAAAACTTCAAAACTGGTTCTTTTGTGAGTGCTAATTTCAGGTCACTCCATGACTTTTCTTGTTCCTGATTCCATCCCCACTCTGTTTTTTTTCTCTGGTAATTGTCTTAAAGGCGCCATCCTCTCAGAGAGATTTGGTATGAACTTTCCCATGTAGTTTATCATCCCATTAAACCTTTGTACATCCTTCTTGCACTGTGGTCTTGGCACGTTTCCAATAGCAGACACTTTCCTGGGATCAGGTTTGATGCCCTCAATGCTCAGGATGTCTCCAACAAATGTCAGTTCTCTCACACCAAGTTGACATTGTTCTTTGTTCAATTTCAAGTGTGATTGTCTAGTTGCTTCCAGTACATTTTTCAGCCTCTTGTCACGTTCATCTTTTGTACTTCCCCATATGATAATGTCATCCATTGACGTGTCTACACTGTCCAGGTGTTCATAGATCATGTGAACCATTTTGTGATATACTTCAGGAGCGGAGGCTATGCCAAATGGCAAACGAAGAAATCTGTACCTGCCATAAGGTGTATTAAACATACACAGCTTGGAACTTGCTTCATCCAGCTTCAGTTGCCAGAATCCTGATGAGGCATCCTGAAGTATTGTGCATTTGCAAACTGCGACATTATTTCTTTTCTTGTAGGCAGCTTGAAGTGCTCTCTTTTTATGGCTATATTGCGATCCCGTGGATCCATGCAAAGTCTGGGCTTTCCGTTCTTTTTGTCCACAAATGACCAAGGAACTGACCCATTCTGTCGGCTCATCGCTTTTTGTGATCACCTCCAGATTTTCTATTCTATCTAGCTCTGCCTTCAGTGGCTTTTTGAAAGTAAATGGAACTTTTCTGCAAGGATGAATAATAGCCGGTACACTTTTGTCAACTCTGATAGCATGTCCTCCAGGAAGGCAGCCTAATCCTTGAAAGAGGTCCCTGTCATGAGCTCATCATAGTCAGTTTCTTTTTCAGTGTCAACTATGTACACTCTTATTACTAGGTTAAGTATCACACAGGCAGCTAGTCCTAGTATAGCCTGTACGTCTTTAGTCACCAAAATGAATGCTAGTGTATGCTCTTTGTTCTTGTGTCTCACAGTCACCATGCATTTACCTTTCACATGCAGTTGTGTACCTGAGTATCCACTGACTTTCACCTTTGTGGCTTGTAGTTTTGGTCTGGGCCTGATTTTCTTGAACACCGTCCCTGACATCACGTTAGCTTGGGCTCCTGTATCTAATTTAAATTCCAGTTGAATGTCATTCACTTCCAGTGTCATCAGCCAATCATTCTTATCTGTTTCACTTTGTGTTACAATGTCCACATACAGTTTCTTCTTCATTTTCATTCAGCACGTGCACTTTACTTGAATGTGTTTGAGTTTTACAGCACCTGGTGAAGTGGTTATTTTTGTTGCAGTTCTTGCACCTTTTGCCGTATGCTGGGCAGCTTCTGGGAGGATGCTGTGTGCCACATCATCCACATGTCCTACTGTGCCCATCTCCTTTGGCTTGTTTCCTTCTGTTTCTTGTCTCACCGTTGCTGCCCCTCATTTTTGTTGTTTTGTTAGCTTCTTTTTCCACCATATCCACGTTGCATATCTCATTGCTTAACTCTTTTGCTTGTGTCTTAACTGTCTCTGCTGCTCTGCACACCATTACAGCTTTTTCCAAATCCAGATTTTGTTCTCTTAATAGCCTCTCTCTTAAACTGTTGTCTGGGATACCACACAGGAGTCTGTCTTTTATTAACGAGTCTGTCAGTTCTCCAGATTCACATGTTTTACTTCTGTTTCTTAACTGTCGCATACTGATCAATTGTGTCTCCTGGTTTTAGTACACGTGAAAAATCTGTGCCTTTCAAAGGTTACATTTCTCTTGGGTATGCAGTAACCTTCAAACTTGTCCCAGGAAAACACCGCACTCTCCTGGATGGTACAGTATTTTCCACACAAAAGTTTATGTAATCCGAAACACAGTGTGTGAGGGTGTCTATGTCCTCTCCATATGAGGACTGCAGAGGATGTCCCAGTCTGTGGTGTGAAAACAGTCCCTCAGCTGCTCAATTGCCTCATATACCTTTACTACCCTGACCTGAGGTGACACTTTTTTCCACCACTGGAGTATACACAGGAAGTAGGTGAACAAGGTTGTGGTCAGAGTGACCTAGAGGGCGAAGGAGGGTGGAGGTGTACGCCTTCCTGGCATTTTCATACATTAGATCCAGAGTTTTATTGTCCCTTATGCAGCAATTTACATACAGGGTGAAGTTTGGGAAGGTGGCCAAAAAGGGGAGAGAAGCATGTTTAAAGTCCCCCGAGATAAGAATTAAAGCCTGTGGATGTTGTGTATGCAGCCCGGCTATGGTGCTCAGTGCACGATGACATGCAGCCTTAGCGTTGGCCGAAGGATTAATGTACACCATCACTGTGGTGTTTGTGTTGTAGGTTCTTCATAATATTATACGGGGTTTGCTTGAAGAGAAACTCTTTATATATATGTATATATAAGTCACTTCATAACATTGTTGTCGAGTAACAGTCAGTAACATGACTCCTCAACCAAACAGCGCATGCTCCAACTACGGCAGCTCTTTAAGGGGCCAGCACCTAGTGCTTGTATTATTACAATCACCACAATCACATGGGAGTGCTCCCTAGGGATGTAGTACAGCCTTATGCTGATCGCTAATAGTTCAGTGTATATAATGCAGGACCTTTAAATGTATAAATTGATACAGCGTCAATAATTGAATTTCTTTAAGTGAATAAAACCCTCTAACCTCAATGCACATTGCACACATGCCTATTCACACGTGATTCAAGTGTGCTTGCACATTTTTTATGAGTTTATGCAGACTTATCTTCTTCATCACTTCCTCACTGTGCAGTTTCCCATCAGTGCTGATTGATAATCTGCTTTGACCCTGTGTGTCTACATGTCCCTGCATGTCTCCCTTGATGGAGATGATGATTGATGTTTTCAAGCGACATTTCTCAGCTAATAACCTTTTATCCTATTGATTCCCTGCCCAGATACCCTGCTCTGCTCTCTTTCAACAAATGGATTTTGTCCCCTGCTGTCCTTCCTACCCATCTACTTTTCTCATGTTTGCATAGAATGTCTCACATGAACAGGCATTTTTTACCATTCTATACTCCATATAACACATACCCAAGGCTAAACTCCACAGATTAAAACCAAATAATACCATTTTTGGCCCACTTTAAAAGTCACCCAGTATTTTGCCTGCAGGAATGACTGTCACTACAGTTATAGTACATATGAAAGGACAGAAAGGGGAAGCAATTGAAAAAGAGCCCTGCCAAAAACCCAGCCATGAGTTACCAGCGTCTTTGACGAGCTACTGAAAGAAAATGATGTTTCTGCACGCCCATATCACAAAGGCAATCATTGCACACTCACTCACATCTTTAATTAAAAGCTGTGGGCACACAGTGACTGCCGCTGTGCTGACGATTTTCACATTCTTGTTAAAAAAACTTCACAGTTGCTTTGTTGTGTGACATATATTGTTTTTCCTTTTTTAATTGTTGCATTCATTTATATTTACACAAAATTCAAAAGTAAAAAATGTGTAAGCCGCTCAACTTTTGCCTTCTAACCTTCGACCGTTAGAGAGTGAGTGAAAATCAGAACAAACCTCTCATAATCTCACTAACTCCTCTTTGCCCCCCCTGCCCTGTCTGTAAAATTAAGTTATATGTAAATAACAGCGGTTTTAAATGATGAAAATGGTTCAAGGATTGGTGGAGAGGCTTAAGTTGTGTGCTCATAAAAACACTTAACAGTAACTGAGAGAAATTTATGAGCTAGATAATTACATAATGTTGTAGTCACGCTAAGTTCATTAGATGCATCTCAATGTGCTTTTACCCCTGAAGCAGATCCTACCCTGAAAGAGATGTAGTGTGAAACACTTAATTTGCTGAATGCCTAAATGTTGACACTCTCATCAAAAAAAAAACTTAAAATGGACCCTTTCTAACCACAGTTTTTAACAGTTATCTGTTCATATTGGCTCTTCATATTTTATCTCCATTCAAATGAGTAGTCTGATGAATTATAATTTAATATTCACTTTAATCACCTGATTATAGATGAAAAAAGTGAATCTTTGATTTTCTGTCCACACAGCAATGTTGATGACAGCTTTCCTGACAAAACAAGCCTGAAGCCAAATAGACCATCATTTAGTCCTTCCCGTTATTTCCATGATTGATTACCCTGCACTCATTATTCTGCTGAAGAGTCATATATACAGTATAGCCCATCAATCCAAATGCCCAGTGCAGACACTTGCATTTGATAGTCCATAAATGGCCATAAACTATTAAAAAAACATCAACATTAAAACGCACTATAGAATTTAAACTAGATGTTCCTCCACCATTTTGCCAACAACCTGTAGTTGCTAGAAATATTGTAAAATATGAAACTGTAATAGATAGAACAAAACACCGATATTTTCAAAGACCAAGTAAAAGATAAAAATGGATCATGTTGAGTTTTATCTGAGATGCACTGAGCTTACCATAAAATAGACTTCAAGCCTTCAAGTTGGCCCATATGACTGAACAGGTTTGTAGGAAATGATTAATCCCACTGTGTGTCCATTAAACCTTGCACATGCATCCTGTCTGCTAATATATTCCTACTAACACCAAAACACCTTTTCCACTTATCTCCAAGAACTTGGTGATGTTTTGAGTATCTAAGCACATGTTTTACTAGCTTGCATTATATTCCAATAGTAATGCTGTGCTGTTAAAACTGTATTTGTTGTAGATTATGATGACTGAAAAATGTTTTTTTCATCAGATTATCTACATGCAAAATGCACAGTTTAACAGTGAACATAACATAGCAGTGCTTTCCACAAACTGCAGTATTTTTCCAATTTGCATTAAATCGCCTTGCAACATACATAGCAATCTACATTAAATGTGTTTGAGGAAAAGGGACACATATTTAATTACATGTTATTGTGAGTAAAGGATTTTTTTAGTTTAAACACTGATCATAATTACACTTTAGCCTAGATGGATGTAACTGAGGGTACACCTCACCAATATTATATTTGATTGCCTCGCTCTTATGTTTGTCTAATGATGATGAAGGGGTGGAGGCGACTGTTTATATGTTTCATAAACTTCTGCACCTCTGCAAATATTAAAAAAAAAGTCTATGTCATTTGGGTCAACAGGTTATTACAACCAGCAGTAACATGTTATAGTATGTTTAATTATAGTTAGTATGTTGTAGTCTAGCAACCATAGTAGTTATGTCTACACACTGAACCACAGAAATGCTATATTGTGTCATAATCTTGCAGTGGTGATAAATAATAGTAGGATATGGAATTTAAATTCCCACTTAAATAATTTATATTTCATATGGAATTTTGATTAGATAATTTCACCAATTTCATTTGTCTAATTTGAGTATTAACTTTTAGCTGGGTTAGCTCAGGAGGCTCAGCAGGTGCCAATCTGCTATCAGCAAAACGATGCACTGTGGTTGATAGTTCTATTACGTATAGGCGTAGCCCTCTAAGAGCTGTCGCTATTGGGTTCAGCCCTTGCACATGTACAGTCCTGAAGAGATTCTATCGCGCCCTGTGCCCTGCACTGGGCTGTCCTCAAACAGGTCCGTTGTGGTGGCATAAATGCTGGTGTGACCTGTGATCGGCTCCCTCTTTTTCTTCAGCGGTTTAAAGAGCAAATCCTTCATCACAGCTAAAGAACAAAGTTCCCCAACACCAGACTCCAGTGCTGAAC
>NW_018127930.1:3799149-3830380 GCF_001952655.1 Monopterus albus
ACGTGCCCAGGCTTCTTCTAGCCCGGCGACCCGCACTCTCGCTGCAAGGCCTCGCTCAACACAAAATGCACCAAGCTAGCACTCTTCCTCTGGGTCACTTGCCCCTCTGTGCCTGCTGCCTGCTGTGGACACGCAGTGCTGGCCTATGGCGTTCACAGCTGTCAGGGAGCAGGATTCTACAATGACAGCAGCTGGGTGAATCACGTTAAAGATCCCTTGGCGGGCGACCCCTTGGAGTTCCTCTGTGTGGGTGCCATCGCTGGCTCCTCCGGCTCTCCCCGATCCATTGGTCAGCATAGATGCCAGCAGAGACAACCCTCCTCTGGCTCAGCTGTACGCTCCCATCGCCGGTAGGTCTATGGCATTCAGGGCTCTACTCCACAATCTGCTGGAGATCATCAGAAAGGCAACAGACCACGAGGGCATTCCTCTCCCACCGGCTGCCCCCGCTCCCCCCATCAGACATGATGGGTGACTTCTACAGACGGAACTAACACTCGCCTTTCGCAATGGCGGAGGAGGCACATCATTGGTTGATAGTGGTGTATACTAATGAATTCCAAATGAATGCTTGTCCACTGACAGAATGTTACTCGGTGTGGTGTGAGCTGTCTATGAACGACTGAATGGAGAAGCTGATTCAAACCCGCACCCTCCTGCTTTCAGCGGCATGCTGGAAACAGTCATAACATCACCAGCAGACTGCTGCACTGACAGCGAGGTTGCAGGTACTGTTAAGCAGAGCAGCAATCTTTGTGGTTCCGCTCGAGCAGGAGAACGAGGGTTTTTACTCGCGCTACTTCCTGGTTCCCAAAAAGTCAGGTGAGATGAGATCTATTCTCGATCTGTCTCTTTTCAACAAATACATAGTGCAGAGACCGTTCATGTGCTTGCCACGGAGCAAGTACTGGGGTGTGTGCATCCCGGCGATTGGGACGCAAACAGACAATAACACACACAATAAGCATCCGCATTGATCATGTGCCTCTTATCTCCAAATACAGGAAATTCCTGCATTTCTCCTTCCAAGGTGCATTTTTCCAGTACAACAGGCTGCCCTTAGGCTATTCGCTGGCACTCCCCATGGTTTCCAAGTGTGTGAGATCAGCATTAGAACCGTTACGCATGGCAGGAATCAGAGTCCTCTTTTACTTAGATGATTTAATTCTACTTGCATGTAACAGACATCAAGCGGTGTTTTTCACACAGTGGTGCTGGTGCGATGCCTGACACAGCTGGGTTTTTTGCAGTGTACTGGGAAAAGAGCTCACCGGTAGTGCACATGGACTTTCTCAGCTTGAGAGAGAAGCAGGGCGGGAGGTGTTTTCATCTCTCCTGCAGCACATTGTTCCCCACACAAAGGTAACATGCATTACGGTTACATGTCTATCATGTGTTTATTGGGAATGATGTCAGCCAGTCATGTCGTGGTCCCCCTCGGTCTTCTTCACATGAGTAAGCTCCAGAGGTGGTTCGGCCATCTTCACCTTGACCAGATACGGCACAAGAGACGCGTGCTCACAGTTCTCCCCTCGGTCCAATCACACCTGGTGTACTGGGGAACTCCCAGTGTGCTGCCAGTGGGGGTTACCCTGGGCAGGGTTACGTCACACATCGCGGTGTTCACAGATGTGTCTCTGCTCAGCTTGGGAGGCACGTGTCTGTCAAAGGCTGTAGGAGGACAGTAGATTCACACCTCATCTCTCCAAATAAACTGCCTGGAACTGGCAACAGTGCTGAAAGTTCTAAAGCACTTTGCACCAGCACTAAGGGGAAAACACGTAGTGGTGCAGTCAGACAACACCACAGCCGTCACTTACATCAAGGCAGTGTTCATTCTGCCCGCCTACTGGAGATTGCACGAGATCTCCTGCTCTGGCCTCATCAGAACCTGCTCTCCCTCAGAGCCATACACATCCCTGGCGAGCAGAACTGTGTTGCGGATCTCATGTCACAAGGTGGACCTCAGCCCAGTGAGTGGAAGCTGAATCCATCCTTTGTTCAGATGCTGTGGGACAGGCTCAGTTGAGCTGTGGCAGACCTGTTCGCAGCACGCAGGAATTGCGGAGTGCAATCTCTGGTTCTCAATGAATGCCAGAGACAAACCCTCACTAGAGGTAGACACCTTCACTCACCACCCCTGGCCAAGAGGACTTTCCCTCCTGTCCCACTAATTCCACGACTCCTCTCATGCTTTTAGGGCAAACAGTTGTGCGTCCTCCTGATAGCTCCAGAGCGCACGGGTACAGGTTGGTTTCCAACTCTGGTTCAGCTGCTAGCGGGCAAACCTTGGCAGCTGCCTTGGCACAGGGATGCGCTCTCTCAGCTAGACAGCACGATCCAGCAGTTCCCCATGATAGGACAGCGACTGTGGATCTGGTCCCTGAGCGGGAGTGGCTAGGGAGCCTAGGGCTGCCTCCAGCAGTCGTACACACAATTCAGGGTGCAAGAGCTCCATCAACAAAACCATCTTATGCAGCGAAATGGTCTGGTTTTCAACATTGGTGCATGGAAAGAGGCACAGCGCCCACTTCTTGTCCAATGGCTCAAGTGCAAATTTTTCTACAGACTCTGATAGACAGAAATTTGGCTCTGTCTACTGTGAAAGCTTATGCTGCTGCCATTTCGTAATGCCATGAGAGAACTGTGTTCGCAGACCCGCTGGTGAAACGTTTTTTAAGGGGTGTGGGCAGACAACGCCCTGTGTTGCGCTCGGTGGCACATCAGTGGGATTTACCTCTGGTTTTACGCACGCTTAGCTAACCCCCCCCTTTGAGCTCATAACACAAATCTCTCTCAAACATCTCTCTCTGAAAACAGCACTTTTCTTAGGCCTTACTTCAGCTAAGTGGGTGGATGATCGGTGTGTACTGTCTGTCTCACCAGCGTGCCTTCTCATATGTGAAGATGGCAGCTCAGCCATTCTGGGACCAAATATGCGCCAAAAATAATATCACCTTTTCAATCCAGAGTCATTTACCTGGAAAGGTTCTTTCCTCCACCTCACAGAGATGAGTTAGAGAAAGAACGTCATGTTCTCTGCGCGCACTGTCCCATTATGTAGCTCGCACCGCAGCTGTCACGAACACAACATCTGTTTGTTCATTACAGGAAGCAGTCTCTTGGGCAGCCTTTAACCAAACAACAGCTGTCTCACTGGTTGTGTGAGGCTATCACACAGGCTTACATGTCAGCTGGGTGTGACCCCCCACCTGACATCACATCAACAAAACCATCTTATGCAGCGAAATGGTCTGGTTTTCAACATTGGTGCATGGAAAGAGGCACAGCGCCCACTTCTTGTCCAATGGCTCAAGTGCAAACCCATTTCTACTTTCAGGACGCGTTCGAGTTTTCACTGGCTCACTCGGTCCTGAGTGTTCTACGCGACTGGTAGGCTCCCCTTGTCATGGAATACAAGCGCACAACCGCCACTGAGTGCTGATTCTGCATGTGTGTCATTCGCTCAAGTGATTAGGTTGTCAGTCATGTACTCTCACTTGACTGTACTATCAACGCAAGCCGTTGTGGCGTGTGCCCTTGCCACACACGCACACCCTGTCTGTGTGCTCTCCATAGTATTCATGTTCTTCTTTGCCTGTCCTACCTGCCTGCTTGTGGCCGGCTACCAGCACCGTCATGGGAAAGGGAGCTGATCATAGGTCTCACCGGCATTTATGCCACCACAGCCACCAATAGCAACAGCTCTTAGAGGGCTACGCCTATACTCATAGAAGCTTGGGTTACTGTAGGTAACCGTCGTTCCTGTTAAATTGTTAAATAAATTCCCTTAAGCTTATGCTTTTAAGCCAAATAAAGCATCCTATTTACGTTACACTGGTACATTTCTTCATTGTCTAATGTATTTCATTGAGTCATGAACTAATATTTATTGTTTCCTCTTCTCCTCATCCAAAGCTTTACATTCAAACTCCTTGGAACAGACACTGATATCATCCTCTAAAGTTTAGAGGATGACTGACAGCTGTGGTCTGTGCTGAACTAACAAATAATACTTCAGTGCTATAACACAACAAATTGCTCTTTTAATGGTCTCTCACAAGAGGCAAAGAAAGTGTGGGACAGACAGAGATGGCGTTGCGTGTTCCCTCTTTATTCGGCTGTGTGTTGTTGAGCTGTGGATTTTCAATTAATAATTTCCCTTTGCCAGAAAATGGCACACCACTTGCATGCCGCCGTCAATCACTGCTATAAAGCAATTTATCAAAAAGTGTGAATTTACTCATTTAAAGCTGACATTTAGAAATGTAATTAAATGAATTTTGGTCTAAAATGTTGTTTTATATTCTAACAAAAAGCTGTCATGCCATTTTAACTTTTAGAGGAGTTTCACATCCACACACTGTGAGCCTTCATACTGTAGTACATGTTGACATAATATGGAAGCGATTTTAGTGTGTGACAGTGGGTACAATCTTCTTCATTTGTATACATCTGAATTTGCATCGGGTATTTGCAAATTTGGCACAATTGTAAATCTTCCACTACCCAATTCACACAGGGGGTACAGCAGAGATCACTCCTAGGTCCTTTACTATTACCGTTAAACATGTTAACATGAGGTCGCATATTTCAAAATTGTACCAATTTACATTTATATGCATATACATTTTCAGGGCTAATTCCTATGTGGTTCTAGTAATATCATGAAACTAAAATAAGCTAAAAACCAGATACTGCACCAGGGATTTCATTAAAACTCTGTAGGATCCATACTACACATATACTTCTGTGCAAATACCCTTTATGAATCACAATCAACTTGAGAATGTGCACTTTGATGAGCTTATATTCCACCCAAAACACCCCCACAATTAATTGTATATGGTCAATACAAAACACTTATGAATATTAATAGTCATGTTGTTCCCATGGGGAATAGAGGCAGTGCTACAAACAAGATAATTGAGCATCTGGCACTGGTTCCTCATTATATTCCCAAACCCTCAGAACTCAGAGGATACAGTTGGGCCGTCTGATGCTCACACTTGGTCCCATTTAGTTTTGAGCTAGAATGCAACTCAGTGCATCTGAAATAGGAAGGGCGATGCCATGTAGAAACTCATAATGTAATAACTGCACAATGTAATACGTCAGCATAATGTAATTTAAAATTGTAATAAAAGCCAATAATGTAATCTGTCAATAATGTAATAAAAAAGGTGAGCACAAAACATAACGTGCTTGTATCAACTCATAAAGTAATAACTACAACTAAGATCAAATTCTGGCTGAAACTCTGCTGATTCATACATCAGTAGAGTTGATGCACAGTATGTTCAGAAATTACTGAACTAACTTAACTGTAGAAACTCATAATGCAATAAGTCAAAGTGTCCAAGTGTCCTGAAGTATTATTAAGCTGCTGAATGTTTTTCCAACTTTTTTGGCTCAGGAGCAGTAAAGTACATATATCGACAATGAAAGCATGTGTGCACAGTTTGAATGTCACTGGTTTTAAAGTCTATAAACTGCTTATATGGAATTTATGAAGTAGAATTATTTAGTTTTTCAGTACATAAAACACCTAAGATATTTGTAAACTAAATATTTATCATATTTGAGTTGCATTTGAATGACATCTCTAGGCTTGAAAACATGTGGCTCAGTTGAAATGGTGGATCACCCATCTGATGGTTGGGATGGAAACAAAATAGAACATAAATACTCTATGTGCTGAATATTAATGTATTAGCTCTTTATTTGTTATTATGTTTTTAAAGATATGTTGGCTTATTACAACTAATTTTGTAATAACATGCAAAATGTGATTTACATTCTGTACAAAAAGGACTAAAATGTATTATGTTTTGCACTCAATTTTCATTATATTACTCACAAAACATTACATTATCAACTTTTGTTACATTTTTTTAATGGCATTATGTGGACTTATTGTATTATGAGTTTCTAAAGTTAAGTTAATTAATATACAGTTTATTTTGTAAACAGTTAATTTCATTGACAAAGACATCTTATGGTATTATACAGTAGGTGTACTGTGCTATATTGTCATTAATTATCTGTTGTATACAGCAGCCTTGACTTATGGGCATCCACAAGAAAACTTAAACTTGTCAGCAAATACAATATATTTCATTTTCAAATGTAGTATAACTATAAATACTAAATCGGGGAACTTAAAATGTTGCCAAATAGCTTCTAAAACACCATATTTTAAAATGTTTTTGGATTGTTTTATTTGTTGCTTTTACTGTATTTTTATACAAATTTCATATTTATTAGTATCTGTATTTTATTGAACTTTACATCTGTAAATTTTATGTCTTTTATAAACCATTTAGTAACTGCATGTTTATTGTTGTTCATTCATTTTGTTTTTTATTTAACATCCATTCATTTATGGGTTGTAACATTTAATTAAATCAGTGCTTTCAACTGCAGCATTGTGATACCTTCTAGAAAAATCTGTGTATAGGAGGTTTGGAATGTTTCTATGGTCTGACTTATTTGAGTCAGATCATTCTGAACACATTCTCATCAAATAAGTTCTTTATTAACCATGAAATATGGAAGTGTTTTGGTTCTGTTATGTACTCTACAATGTGGAAAATATCACCATGGGGGGTTAAATGTAGAGAGGAAATAATTCAAATAATGAGGACATAAACAGAGGCAGACAAAACCAACTAGTTATCTAAGTGCAGCTGAAAAAGCATCAAAGAAATGAAGGGTGTTTAAAATGGTTTCATGTCTTACATGTTACACATTTATGCTTAATTTATGATTAAGTGATTAATCTGCAGAGCAAGGCTGGAAAGTATGGAACTCAACCATGCAGAGTTGTTAGTATGGAGCTGTGAAACATCGGTAACACACTCAATAAGTGCAGCTAAGTGGAAATGATTGACATATTAATTTAAATGTGATTTGCTTAAATAGCTGTGACCACCCCCACAATGCACTCTCAAAGCTGTTCAAGGTGAAACACAACATACAGAAGTTCAACCTCTGTAAAAAGTAGCTTGGTCATCCTTATTTAGTACAAAAATACATGTCCAATCAAAAAATCAGTGCATATGTCATTCCTGTGTTTTTGTCAATGGGAGACATAAAACAAAAGATGGAGATCCCGGAATCAAACAGGGGAAGACAAATACTACAAAGAAAAAGGCTGGAGGAATAGAAAGGTGGAGGAGCTGACAGAGGAGAAGTGAGCTTTCACAAAGCGAAACCAAACATTCTGTCCTCTGTTTCCTCAAGCGGTTCATGCCTCTGCTTCCATTTAACTCCACAATGACAAGAAGAAAACAAACGGAAACTCCTCACCTCCCTCCCCTGCACCCAGTAGCGCATGTGCTGCTGAGGTGGAGAATGGATCATGGGCGACACAGATTAGGAGTCAACAGGGTTCCCTTCATCTGGCTGGATGCAGCTGGAGGGCCGATTAGACAACCCAAGCGTGGGTGAGGAAGGGGACGCTCGATGCTATCACAGCATCTCTAACTCACTTCCTCACTGTGAACTCTGCAGACTACCGTGAAATTGATCAAGCTCTCTGAAAAGATGTCGCAGTGTGTGTGAGTGATGTGTCAAAGGAGGGGAATAAGGATGACTGCTATATAAAGATGCTTGTGGGTTGATTGTCTTTTGTCAGATTCTGTTAAGTGTGTTAACTGGAGCCCAGGGTCAGTTTGGTTTAGCATTTTCTCCACATACAATTTTGTTTTGTTCAGCACCTGTTACACCAACTTTACCATAAATTCACAATACCCCTTATTTCAGCAAGACTAAGCTACAAGTCTAACAAATCAGTTACTGAATTTAACAAACTATTGAGCTACACATCTTTGCATCTTTCCTTTTTTTTTTAGCTTAGAATGAGCCTTTTATATCTACATAGGAATGGGTCTCCTATCATGGAAGCCGCCATGTTGAGCAGCCATATTTTTTACAGTAGTCCAGAAAGGACAAACCACACACTGGCAATATAGCATTTCATTTTTTTATGTTGATGTAGCAGCCTGGATTGGAGACACCTGGAAAACAAAGAAGAAGTAACGTTAAAAACAGGCATTCCAGATGGATGCTGAAGTGCCTGTTTTCTGCTGGACGTGAATTTTACCCTAACAAGTAAAGTTAGCCTAAATGCAAGTTTGTTTGTTTTGTTTTTTTTTTGTTGTTGTTGTTTTATAGGTTTAGTTAGAACATGGCCAGTACTGGATAACCTGCTGTGGTCAAGGGAGCCACCATCAGCTTTTGTCCTACATTTACAGTAATCACTGCAAAACATTTGTGGAGGCTGTTTAACAAAATATATGAGAGCTTTGCTGAATGTTGCAATCTGCAACCTCACTGTTAAATGTCACTAAATCTCACACACTGCACCTTTAAGTTTTGTGTTACCTTGCAACACGTTATGCAGGAAGCCAGATCTGTGACTGGCTGCCATTACAAGTCAGTGTTGAAAAATAAATGCGACAATAAAAGTAAATTAGGTTTCAACACAAGCACATCTTGGTTAGGTTTAGGGTAAAGTTAATGATTTAGTTTAAAACAACTACTTTGTTATGGTTAGGATTCTTTTTCATCATAATAACATTCACTAATACAAATCTAAGACTCTGGAACAATCATGGTCAAGGTAAAAACAATATTGGTGTGCAGCTGAAAATGCAAAGCAAACAAGGGTTTTGTGTGCTAACATGCATTGTCCCATTGACTTCATTCAGTTAGAGATGGGCCATGTCACTCTAATAACACTTGGCTTCCTCATTGGCTTCCATCATAATTTCTATAGCTGCTAAAGGCTTTTGTCATTTGAATGTGAAAGATATGTTAGTTTGGGGCACTTTTTTTGATTGATTCAGTTGTTTTTCTTGGGAGGACAAGCCTCTCAGCTGAATGCACACACACAACCGCTGTTAGGGTTCACTGTTTAAAAACTGTTACACAGCTGCTGTGTTGTGAGAGAAGACAAACCATACCTTTACAGAATGCCAAAGTAGCTGAGAAAAAACAACATGACCTTTCAGGAACTGCTTTTGATTATGCTGGGGGGTGGGGGGCATACCCAGCTTGTACAGTATATACACAGTTTTTTAAATAATTCTATGTGAAACATTACAAAATAAAGAGTATATTTTAAAAATAGTGCATGAATGAGATATGGTTTTCTTCATTTGTCTCTTTAGTATGTCACTGGTAAGCTGAGTCTTGTTTATCACAGTAAGACTCTCCAGGGGTCAAATTTACAGCATCACAACTTCTCTTTACAACATCTATACAAGGAAAAACAAAAATACCCTTAATGGAAAATGAATGTCCTGAGGAATGATTTTTTTTCCCCTAACTGAAAATGATGTTTCCCAGACTACAGATAGCATCTGTCTAAGATGACTGAAATGAGAGTGATCTCTCCCTCTGGTTGCTTTTAAACAATGGGAAAAGGGAATATCCTACCATCATGTCACAGCGGATCTTAGCTTCCTTGAAGATATTCTCCACCTAAGTCATTCAAATCCAAAGAAAAAGGGTATTTACAAACAGTCTGCCCTCACTATTTGAAAAGACTTAATCGGATTTGGCCCAGGGTATAGGCCTGGGATCACACCAGGATTGTTTGAATGCAAACACCATGACGCCTTTTAAGTCCTTGTCTCCTCCTCTATGTGTCCTCCAGTGCAACACATTCACTTTTTTCTGACTGTGACCTGCACTTCTTCTAGTCAGTCATCTCAAAGCAGGAACTGGGTCAGGCTGACCTTTTATCTGTCAAACACACAGTTTCTAATAGGAGAGAGGACAGACTGCACTTTGTGCCAACTAGCACTTTTCTTTTTTCCAATACGGGCTAAATTTAATTGCTCCAGATTTAGGTATTTTTTGTTTTTTGTTTTTTTTTACTTGCAACACTTAAGGCATCATCCACAAATCTGTTGTCACCGTGAGCATCATCAACTTTTTATTCTAGGCCCGGTTTTGATGTTCAGAGGCTGATCCCAAACCTCAACAACAAAAAGCACACTTGTACCTATTCAATATATGATAGAGACACACTGATACTTCCCCTTAAACATATGCTCAATAAAAAGACAATACTCTTTTTATTTAGATTGGTTAGTCGGTTTTCCCTTTTGACGGAGACAAATCTGCAGAATGACCATCTGAAAATGAGAGTATTATTAGAATGAAAATATCACCCAGGAAACATTTACATTTGAATGATTGTAGTTTGCATCGGTAGAACAAATGAGCATAGAAATCATCTGAGTTAAAGCATAACTCCTCAGTATCATTTACATTACTCAATAAAGGGATAATGAGCCATCACTGAACCATCAATTACAGGTACAGTTATGTTCTCTGCGGCTTGTTTGTTTTGTTTGATGATATGCCATCATCTCGCAATACTTTAGGTATTCAGCATTCTCTAGAGAATACTGTAGGTACTGATAGCAATCAGGATTATGTAAGTAATGATTGAAGTGAGTGAATTATCTGTAGCCAGCTGTCTCTGGAGCTTTTCTCACTAAATCAAATGGGAATGCTTGTACATATAGGGACTCTGAAAGTGGTACTTTACATTAACATGAAGCCCCTGTCCCCTATGTGTCTGTGACTTAAAACTAGGCACCATGACAAAGCTCATACATTTATCAAGTATAGAATGAAAACTTTTGGATATTCTTGTGATGTTCGGGTCTCAGAAAGATATATGTAAAATATCACAGGGTGATGTAAAACTGAGCCTCAAAAATAAACTTTTCTTTGATTTCAACCCTGTAAAATGCTAGTAGTTCTGGCAAGCAATAGCATCAATAAGGCAGAGAAAACTCATTAGCTTACTCTAATTAGCTCTAATTGTTGTCCAACAGAGCAGCGCTCACATTTTATGGAAGTTCTAAACTGATCTGCTCACTTTTCCATGACCCCAAACTGCCCCTTGGAATGAAATGGCAGCATAAACCACACACATGCTTTGATGAGCTGTGGGAGCACCAAGTGAAGATAAAAAGCATGCCGTAGAGGTCTGTGTGACATTGTCAGATTCTATCATCAAACATGTCTCAGTGTGTCGCTGCTGCATCTGTGCATTTCAAAACATACAAATTTGCCCAGTACACAGTGTTTCCATCTGAGAGAGTAGGTGCTGATCCTAGCTGTGCTCTGTTGTTGTCTACATTCACTACAAAAAGGCTTATTCAAGATAGTTCTAACATTCTAATTTGGGATCATTAAATCCTTTTGTCTTCTTTAATATGAATGATTTTTTTTCAAGCTGTTGGCTTTCTCTGAGCAACATATCCAGTCTTTTTTTAATCTTTTAAATTGGTTAATTGCGTGGTGTTTACTGAAACAAATGACACATTTCCATTACAACAAACATTGTTAGTAACTTTTCTTCATGAGCTCAGAGCAACATAATGGACAGTACCACAGATAAATACAGAGAGGGCAGTAAGCTAAAAACAACGTGTAATTTAATAGGCATATTTGCCTTCTTGCTGAGTTATATGAGATCAATACCTCATTAAATGTTCATTAAATAAGAAGCTCCAAACAGCTGATGTTAGGTTAGCTTAGCTCTAATAGAGGAAAATGCCTGCAAACAGCTACCCTGACAATGTCCGAAGGTCACCACCATAAATCTGCCAGAAAACCGCCCTGCTCCAGGTCATAGAATGAACAAATTTGACTCTTCCTGCTCAGAGCACATGCATGATCGTCTGAATGCAGCTCTTACACTTACAAAGGAATAAGTGGCTTGGTAATTGTTTCTGCTTACAGTCAATAATGAACTTATTTTTACTTCTAATTGGGATCCACATTCTTAATTGTAGTTCCTCTTTATCAATATAGGCCCTAATTTACTACCTTTAATGTACCTTTAATGTCCGATAGTGTTTATTAGTAGCCTGAATTTTATGTTAGTAAGAAATCTTAACATGGTCCATTGACAGATTCATTTGTTTTGTAGTTGTAAATATTTCTGCATTAGTCAAAGTTTTTCTTAGTAGAAGGGGGTGTTTTACAGTGCAGCGTCCAGTTATTCAGCAGGGGATCAGCAGCGGCCGAGCTGCATGTTACAGTCTGTGTGTGGTGATTAATCATGCTGTGACTGTGTCTCTGGGGCCTGTTGACTACCCTGGCCGCATGAGGTCCAGGAACATCTTGGGATGTCTGGGGGCATCAGGGGGTGACCACAGCCTATTTGTCTCTGAGGGACAGCAACCAGACGTGCTGCCTTATTCTCACGGTGTACCCTCTTATTACATGACACATAACACTCTGAGGAACTGTGAACAGAGGAAGGTGATGTCTTGGGGCTGTACATCAGTGACAATAACAACTGGGGCTCGTAATATGCCTGTTGGTGAGCTATCAAGAAGAAGAACAACCTGCTGGGTGTGGGAATAAGGCCTGACACATCGCTTTAGTGGAAACAGCTTAAGACGGGGATGCATCTTAAAATGCCACAGCAACAAACATAAAAGTAGCACAGGAGCAGACTGATAATATAGATAAATCATGTGCTTAGAGCAGCACATCAGTGTGAAAGTAGTGAAAATATGCACCAGTTGAAATGCAATAAAAGCTGATGAAAAAGAGAAAAATATAAAGCTGTGTAGCTGGAAATAACTACATGGTTTTTAACAATACAAACAACCTCTGTCCAATCCTGGCTGGTGTCAAAGCTCTGTTCTCACAAGGGTATCTCTAAGACAATTGCATTTGGAAGTACATAAGTTCTGTTTTTTGTAAACTAGACCCTTTGGGTTTCATTAAACATCCTGCTCCCAACTGTAGTGCCTCAAATGTAAATGTAAGATCTACACTTCCACACAATTGAAATGAGATTAGGTATTTTATAGATTGCTTTGTTTATTGTTACAAGTCAGCAGCATAATGGGTTGCACAAAGATTTCTATATTTAAATGCTCTAAATGTGCATGACCTAAATATTATGAAATATGCAAAGATTTATAAACAAACACGTCTAGTGGGCAGGCTTCACCCATTAAAACAATCTGCTAAGTTGTTCTTTCAATCCATTGTATGTTCCACTTCGGGCATTGTGTCCTGTAGCAGATTTTGTTATAAATCTGATTATATCTGTGGTACAGTCCTGGTGATTCGCAGTAAATCAATTCAGTGGAGATAAGATAAATCATTTGGCTGTGATGAAGTTAATGCAGATGAGGTTTTTTTGCACATAAAAGAATCAGATGATTGCAGTGGCCCCTGTGCATGTTCTAGGGAGCTGCTGTACAGCAGAGATACACGGATCATGCTCCCCCTCGCTCTGTGTGTGACGGCATGATGAATGATTGCCTGGGAGGGGTGGTAAGAGGAAATGCAGCCAGGGCAGGTCTGACATCAGGGAATCACGGGAGATACATGCACTGGCATTTTGTTCCTCTATCCCTGCGGCTGGGAGCAGATTTGAGGGCCTCGCTCTAGTGTGATGTTTAACAGGTGGTGGCTCACAATGCTTTGTTTTTCAGAGGCAAGGATGTAAATCCTGCTTAAATCAGTTATATTGGACTTTTATAGTCACATGTGTAGTGGCTCACACAAACAACTATAAATACACAGACACAGACACATGGATCCCAGTGACTTAGTTAAGTGTGACGGGATTAGTATAACTCTGGCCAAACTTTAGCTGAAAACACAGGGATATAGATGCTAAGCTTTAATGTGAAGGTCAGTATACTCCACAAAACAAATTATCCTCTAACAGCACAAAGGATAAAGTGTAAGAAATTAGAGCCCAAACTGGTGCAATGCCATCAGGTTGAGTGGGCTTGAAAATCTAATTTCTACAAAATTATAGTATTATCACTTTGTGTGTGTGTTTTGGTTCTGAATTTTCAAACAGCAGCTTTTGTTTCTACTGTGTGTTATCAGTGTGCTTTAAGGGTGGGATGTGCATATCTTAATGCTCAAATGCCCAGGTGGGGATTATACTGGAACATTCACTGGCTGTGCTCTGGTAAACACAAGCTTGGATCAGGAACCAAGCAACACAATTCATCAGGCTAGTTAAATGGAAATGAATTCTAAGAGTGTTTATACAAATGCTATTAAAGTTTGTCATGTGTTTCCCAAAACAGCACTTGCAGTAGGAGCATGTGCTTGCATTCGACTGGTGCTGAAGGCGAAGAGGCTTATATAGTACTTGAGTAACCTGACTTAATCAGCTATTTGTAAGCCACAGAATATCAATATAATAAACATAAAAGAAACAGATGGCCATATAGAAGCCTATTGTGCTTAGAAATTTTACAATAAAAAAGAAGCATAATTTACAGTCAGAGATTCCAGCTTGCTGCTTTTAATGAGTATATGTTGCTAGGTTATTGCACATGAAAGAAGGTAAATTTCTTGACATCTAGTTTAATTGGAGCAAAAGTTTTCAATAAAACACTGATTTTTTTAGGTGTTCCAGTAGCGTGGCTGCAATCAAATGAATGCTCATACAGCTGAACTGTGTTGGCATCAAGGCAGGAAAACAATCAATCTATGATGTAAGCAATACAGAATGTATACATGCAGTGTTTCAACCAAATGAGATGTATACACCGGAAGCCTATAAGTGTGTTGGTTTAGGTCTAGGGATGCACCAGCACTGATTAAGCAGATCAGGTAGCAGCCAAAATAAAATGTGGGTATACTGTGTAAAGAAGTGATATTATATGTAGTCACAGCCTTGTTTAGATCACTTACTGTACAGAGAGAAGCAGTGGTTATGATGAAGCAATTAAGTAAAGACTAAAATTACCGACAAACAACTAAATGAAATATGAAGCTCACCATTTCTGTTGCCTGCATTGTTAATACCATGCCCCATAAATGCTACCATCTTTTTTTTTTTTTTTTTTTTTTTTACTATTGTCCCTCTAGTGAAAAATCTCCTAAGAGACACATATTTCTAGTGGAGTTATTGCTTGGCTAACCATGTTCTCAGTTTGATAAAAGTCTTAGTGAAAAGAGAGAAGGTCATATGGGGGATGTTCTTCCTGACTGAATCTGCAGGGCAAACAAGAACAAGCCGGTGTTCAAATTAAACGTAATTTTAAAAAAACTACATGAGGGCAAAGTGTTCTGAATGCTGAGATATCTACAGATCCACAAAGGTGGATTTTCTGCAGATTCCTCCTTCACTGTGTTTATCTTTCTCTCTCCAGGTGTGTGCTCATCAGCACTGCGGAGAGTTGAACAGCGCCTCAGAATTACACAGGGAAATGCAAACACAGGGCTGAAGCCCAGCAGTCAAAAGAAGTGTAACAAAGTCTAAAACTTTTTTTTTTCACATAAACAACTAAAAGCCTGGTTTTTGTTTTCGTTGAATCACCAAAGATGAATACCAATTTTATCAAAACCAATAAAGAGACAAGAAAATAAAACATGAACGAGAACATGAAAGATGCTTGAGAAGTCTGCTGCTGTGGATTAAACTTAAACCTATATGGAAATTATACATTAGTCCTTCGCAGTTGTATCTTAACCTTAAACACTGTAAGCAATGTGGTTTCAATTAAACATGCTCTGCATTATGAATACATAAAAAGTGTACTATTATATATCTTTATAAGCTTAAACATACCTTAATGTGGAGAGGTGCTATCAAAGGCCCCTGTTACCCAGACCACAGGGATCTTTCCTTTTAAAGGCTTTTGAGGGAAGCTCATTTTTCAAACTAATCACAGAAGGCCATTGTCAGGGGTGGGAGCTCATGCCTGTCAATCAATACATGTCCTTGCTTCAGGTCTACTGCTCACATTTCACTGAGAATTCAGATGTCACTGTGGCTGGCAAGCTCCCTGGCATGGCGTTAGCTGAGACAGTATATGCAAAAAAGAAGGGCAAGAAAAGAAAGACTGAAAAGAAACCACCCAAATTCTGTTTAGATTTTTTTAAGCACCATTATTTCTCCTTGACTGTAAAGTTTTTGCTTTTCTTTCTTATTTATTAGAATTTCATAACCACTAATATATGTAGGGCTGGGCGGAAGAAGAGAAGGCAGGGCTAAGTGGACTGGATTGACTCTCCTGCTAGTTTGAGTCCCAAAAGCTGCATTTTGTAGCTTTGATTCCACAAGAAAAGTAGTACAGAGACTCTGTAGGCAGACTCGAACACTGAACTTAAAGTAATTCAACTCAAATTACATTACTACTTTGTCAGTTGTTCCAGATGCAGTTCAAACAAAGGATATTGGCCCCAGTTACTGCATGATTACAAACACTAGAACACTGTTAAAGAACAACAAATATCTTATGTGTGTTAGTATGTGGCACAACATTAAATATAAGCAAATTAAAAAGTATTTATCTAAAACTTATACAGTACATCTTATTACCTCTGTTGCCTGCATTGCATGGTTGTTGTTCTCCCATTAAAATATTTAATATGCCATCTGAAAATTATGAAGCTTTGAAAACACAATGTAATCCATGGTCACCTTGCATGTATGTTACATTCTACCATAAGAATATGTTTTAATCTTTTTGAAAAATACACAAGAACCTAGAATGTACAGTGGTATAAAAATCAATTGTCGTTTTCTGCAAGTGACTTCACAATAATTGGGCCTATAAAGCCTCGTATGTGAATAGGAATGCAATATGAAAAATATAAATAAGAGCTTAGATAGTGTTAGCCCTGCGATGGATTGGTGACCTGTCCAGGGTGTACCCTGCCTTTGCCCGATTGCCGGCCGGGATTGGCTCTGGCCCCCCCCAGTGACCCTGTTCAGGGATTAAGCGGTAGAAGATGAATGAATGAATGAAGATGAATGAATGAGTGTATATAAGGTAGATCTAAACTATGTAAGTTTCTCATTTTCATTCTGTTTAATCATGATTCAGATTTTTAAAAAATGACTGAGATGGCAGCATTTCAGCTATCACTGCCTGATGCTAAATTGAGAGGGTCTTTCATACACAACTTCTTTTCTTCTTATTATTTTTTATTCATACAAACAGGAAAAAGCGCACAGGCATGCACACACACTGTATGGCCATGCTTACTTTGGCAGTGCCTCCAACTCTTGTCTCTGGGCACCCATGGAAATGACTATCCCTTCATTAATCTGGCTGTCCATTGTGCAGACCTCCCCTAATTATAGCCATTGTTTACCTTTGTGCTGGCCCACCCATTAAATTATTGATGATCAGCTAAAAGGCCTTGCCAATGGGACCACAACAGCCAATATACAGATACCTGCCAACACATCCCCCCTGTTTCCTCTATGACCGCTCACTAAATTAATATGCTCATAGCAATTTTGCAGACAAAGGCATGCAGTCACTGTATGCTTTATTCATTTAGTTGCTTGATGATTTGACAAATCTTCATTTTATATCAGGTGACTTCTAAAATTGCAATGTAATATTTTACCAGATTTCACAAAATATTATTGTGAATTTATTTGATTTATTAAGGTCTGTTCTATAATTTACTCAGTGAACAAAGGACCCTTGGAATTATTCAAGTCAAGCGACCACTGATGATGATCATACTTACTGCTTATTGCTTGAATTGAAATGCTTCTGAAGCATAATACAAGTCCCATCCAACTTGTGAAACCTGCCTTCAGTGGCCCATTATAAACCTCTAATGGTATGCATATATAAAATCCCTCTATCTCTACTGCAAATAAAAAAGCAACTAAGACCAATCCAAATCCATAAATGATTACCCCCAACAATAAGTAAATCCGCAGAACTAAAATTCAATTTTCAACAATCCCACAGTCCTACTGCTAGACGCCATTCAAAGCTCATGAGGATTTGGACTTAAGGCGACTTAGAGGTGATTTATGCAGTAACTCAAATGGCTGTGCTAGGAGGAGAAGAAATGCTGGGCCCTCGGAGAGAGAACCCGCCTCTGTGTCAGTACTCACTGTAGCAAAGCACTGCTTGACAAGGTAGAACACCGACTTATATCAGATTGACAGGGACTGAGCTTCACCAGGTGTTTTCAAAGTGCACATCCCCTTATGTCATGCTGTTATAACAAGCCCTATCATGGTACATACTTACAATAAGATAATAATAATGCATATTTTGTCATGATCCCTCTAAATATTCTGTGGCTTTATGATATTCATGACATCAAATATAGTGAAAAATATTTTGAAAGTGTAGCTCAACATTCAGAGAAAGGTAATGTAGTGACAGCTGCCAGATCAAACAGGATACCTCCATAATCTTGTGTAGTGCAATATAATGCACATTATAATAATTGTATTTGTGTATTTATTCATTCATTCAGTTTTAATGGAAAATACTGTAAGGTCTGGAGTGATAAAAATGCTATGGAATTATAGTTTTTTATATTATTCTGTGACTACTGGCATTTTGTAGGGCAATATTCGATCTAAACATATTTATTTAAGTATTTATGATTTTGCTCTGTAACAAGCAAATTTCTATTGAAAAGACAAATTGCGGCAGGAACATCAAAGATTTGCATTCAGTGTACTTCATCTCTTTGAAATCTAGAACATCCTTTGAATTAGCAATAGAGAAGATCAAATGCAGACTATAACCTGGCAGATGCCTGGTCTGTAGGAGCTGATGGCATGTGAGATCATATCCTCGGAATAATTGCAGTGCTCAGTTGGAGAGTAAATGTTATTTATATGAAAAATAAATGGAGGAGGAACTAATATTGATCCTTGTGGGACATCTTTATTAACCTTCTGGGCACATGATTTGACAACTCTGTCTTCTAGGCAGTACATATAAAGTCCCTAGCATAAATAAATAAAGTCAGTATCACAAATCACAAATTTCCCTCGAGTAGCTTTATGATATGTACAGCACGCAGCACCTTCTGTTCTTTGACCCTTAAATTGAATTCCCCAATAAAACCATTTAACAGGAAGAAAAAAAGTCTCATAAAAGCAACAGAGAAGGGATCCCTCTCCCAGGACACACACACACATACAATATATGTCGTATACAGAACGTATTGCAGTTTTACAGTATGGAAGGCCTGAATGTCAAAACTGTAGTTGTTAAACATATTTAAAGTATATGATCCAGGAGGAACTTCTTTAACTTAATTTGACTTACAGGGAATTAAATATTTGGGCTTTTAGTGTGGAAAACCTAATACATGAGCTAGTGGTGCAGGCTGGCTGTTTTTATTTTTCTTTCAGAAAGTCAGAGGGTGGAGCTGAGACCTTGTCAGCGATGCAGTTTCTTCTGAGTCCTTATCAGAGATACAGTACACCTGGGCAGGCTGGGCTCAGAATGTTATAAATTAGCCTTGCAATTTCCCTCCACTTTCTCTTGGACTGGCCTGCCAGATAATGTTGATATTTTATTTGCTCGTTCTTTTTGTTCCACATTTATGCACTCACACATTCCATACTGCCCATCTAAGCACTGCATACCTGACCTGCTCACAGACAAAATGTATATGTTCCATTAAACACTTCTGCATTATTTAGAACTATGTTTGGCCTTTTTCTTTTGTCACATACTGTCAAACCAGGTTGTGACTCTATCTACAGTATCTATCTATCTATGGAGAAAAAGAGAGAGTTAGAGAGATACTGTACACATATAAACAAGATGAAGAAACTTCTTATTAGCTAGCTCAACAGAAACTATCTCACACAAGCAGCTTAATTACAAAATTCAATTATTTCCTTATTTCTTCAGCAACATTAGAACAACAGCAAGAGCAAAGTGCCTTATTACTGTTCTCCCTCTTTATGAGCATACTTTAATTCAGAAGACATTAGATTCCTGAACAATATACAATGTGCTGCCCTATTTGTCATTCTGAAACAAATCTGCTAAAGGGAGGACACTTTCTGCAGACATTCATCAACACTGTGCTTTCTAGAATAAAACTGAATATTTTCACCATTAGAGGCTCAAACACATGAGTGGACATCTTGGAGTAATGGTTAAAGGACTTTTACACATCCCCACCTTCCTGGAATAGCTCTGCTGAAGTGTTGGGGAGTAATATGGTGAACACACACACTTTCAATCTAATGAGAACAATAGATGAGCTCAGGCTAATGATGATGGTCATTTCAGACACAGGCCCCAGAATGAGGTGGAGAGGGAGAATAATAATGAGCCAGAAATCTTAAAGTTTTGTTGTCGAGTAGCATGTAAATGTCCCTTTTAGAATCAGCACATCACAGTTAAGGGATCTCGATACTGTAGATGCGTAAAATGTCCATGAAGGCTGTTATTTGAGTGAGCACCAAAAAGTACTGTGAACACTTCAGAAGAAAAAGGTCTTCAAGGTAAAACAATGAAGATGTCGCATTTATATACCCAAAAAAAATTAAATTGATCCCCACTCAAACTGGCTTTGTTCAAGAAAGTCAGGACCACCTTTCTAAAACATAGTGCACCAAACATAAACAAAGACAATGCTGCTTTGTTCCAAATAAATGTGTGCAAAATAAATAATGATGAGGGCTGTTTCAGCTATCAGTCGGAGAGCAGTGAAGTGGAAAGATAATAACCAGAACATGATACAATGTGTTTCTCAAGTAGTATTGAAGTGTCACTTTCAGAATGTCAATCATCTTCACATCAGTGAGGGGCCTCAAGGGGCTACAGCCAGCCTGGTTTAACACTACAGCTGCCATAATGGAGTAATTTCTAAAAGACCCCACTTAATCATTAGTTTGTTTGTTTTTTCAGTGGAGATTCTTAGGAATCCACTATCTAAAGCACTTCAAAAATTGAATTGCATGGTCAGAATGTATGAGTTGTTTTTGCAAAGATTGATATTTACAAGTAACAGTAACACATAAATAATAATCTTATGAAGCAATAAATAGTTTAAACAATGGAGTGCATTTGAATTGGCTTTATAGGTAGGTAGGTAGGTAGGTAGGTAGGTAGGTAGGTACTTTATTGATCCCACAGTGAAGAAATTTCTGTGTGTGTGAAAATATAAAATGTGCTGTAATGATTTAAAAGATCTATATGAATTTAGTCAGCTTGATGCTTCAATTATAGTGAATTTTTAAATAGTGTCTTTCAATTACCAAAAATAAAAACAAGGTGTCACAAAAACTGTCAAACCACTGTATTCTTTATATAGTTCTGCTGGACTCTTGTAGTATCAGTTTGGCAGCTTTGTCTATTGGTGGTAGTAGACTTTCCAGTTTTGTCCTGTTTGGCAGTATTTGCTTACAAAGTGTTGGCCATGCTCTACAATTACTGTATTTTGACCTAAAGAACAACAGGATGCAACTTTTAAATCTCTGCAGAGTTTCTGCTTCATTTGCAGCTTCACAACCCGGTAACAGCCAACTTGGACAAAGCTTGAATTGTATGAAGATGGACGACATGACTGCTCTCCATAAAAGTCGCCAAAATCATCAAGTTTAGATTGATGACATAGCTTTGTTTTTATTAGTTGTCTGATTGCATTAAAGAAGCAACAGATGTCAGTAACTGAATGGTCAGACAATGGACCTCGCTACTTCTTCCCATCTCTGATTCTACTGCACAGAGTCTGATTTTAAATTATATTAACAGTGCAAATTGGGAGTAACCATATTCTTGCATTATTACTCTATGGGACTGGAGGAGAGAAAGAAAGAGCAAGAGAGCAACAGCCGCATGTCTGCTCTAGTTTTGGTGGCAATAAACTTTTGTTTTGCAATAAAACTGGTTTGCATATTAATCATAAAATTGTTGTCACTACCATTGCTCAGTTTGTGATTAAATCACATTAACTCATTATGGAAAGCACTCTATCACTCTACATATAGAAACGAGGTGCTAAACACTGAATGCAGTATGTAAGATATCTATCCATTAAACTCAAATAGACTTAAAATTATGATTTAGTGTTGGACATCTAAAATCAGCAGAAGACACAATACTATAGTTCGCAGTGCAGTTCCAAAAAATCTGGATCCCATAATGCAGCTCAGTACTATCTTGCTATAGCTTTTAAACTGTATGCCCTCAGGTTCTGAAGTCTCTGAGCCCAAGCCAAGATAACTGATAAAATCATCAGGGGTCCTTTTATCAGACTTGACAGAGCTACACCAGAACCACAGAATAGCATGTTTCCACGACTCATGGAGTAGTACCTATGACTAGTAAACTGATTTTTAGGTGTGGAATTGGTGTTATTCCTCTTTAAAGTTGCAGAATTTTATTGAGTAGCTTCAGGAAAGATCCATTCAAAAGTATAGCTCACAGAGGTCTAAGATGCAAACAATAGAATACAGTGTCTCAATTTGATTTTGGATATGGGATAATTGTTTTATGTCATTACCTTTGCTTTCTACCCAGTGACCTTTTTTTCCCAGATTATTTTGGATGAAATTATAGCCCAGGGATATTTCATAGCTGAAGGAAACAACGTAAAACCACCCATCAAAGCTCATATTGCTCTCCAAAATTAAACCTACATTAATTGTTCCTGGCTTCACTCTCACAGACAGAAATTTGTGCCAAATCAATTAAATGGAGCTGGTCATGCTTCAAAAGAAACCATTTTTGATTTGTAGTTACAGAAAACCTCATGACTTTTTTATTTTTATTTTTTTATCTGAGGCACAGTTTCTTAGAGTTGTAAGCCTGCTGGAGCCTTGAGGTTTTATAGGCACACATAGCCGTGTTGTCAGCATAATAATGAAAATTTATTGTATATTAGTGAAAGTCCAATTGGAAGCATGTACATTGAGAATAAAAAGGAACATAAAACTGAACCTTTCAAGACCACAAATGCAGGGTAATGTCCCCTGAAGATATCAATGCTGACAGAAAACATTCTTTTGGATAAATAACTGTGGAAACATTGAATATCTGTCCCTAAATCCCACTTAAAGTCTTTATTTTGAGCAGAATAAATTGCTTTATTGTTGTAACTGTACCCTGCACAGAGAGGAAACCTGACATCCATCAGAAAATGAACTTTTCACAAAGGAATGATTGGCTGTTGTGTTGTTCAGTAACGCCATCATGGCAGCTTTGACAGCTGTACAAGATAAACAAGATAACAGCTCAGCTTCATCCACAAAACTGATATAACAAGTTAAGAAAACAATGACTTTTAAAGCCAATAATCATACCAACATTCCAGCAGAAACAAAATAGTGTGCACTCTATTAATTATAATTTTCTACAAGGTCTCAGTGTTTGCTATTGTTTTTCTCAAATCAAACTGAAGAACATCTTTAACTTGATTAAGGAACATTGAAGAAATCATTCATCTAGAAATAGTTAATTTGCTCTTTGAAGAAGCATACAGAATTATCATTATCTATAGTGTCTATATTCTCTATGATTCCTCCATTGGCATTATTATAATTTTAATGCCATGCCTGGGCAGTAACCTGCAAATTACTGTGCAGCTTATGTGTAAACCTGAAGGGTTAGGCTATTAAACTCTAGTAGTAGTTCAAATCTCCCTTGGAGCTTTCATCTTCTGCTATTTACATTCCTCAGTGTTTAAACTATTGAGACTGTTCCATAATTAGAACACTGCCATTGCTGTATAACTGCTGAATTGTAAGGTGATTTGATCTAAATGTATCTGAAGTACTATTTTACAGGGAATGCAGGACTTCTGCCTCCCAGTCAGAAGATCAGGGTTTCAAATCCCCATGGCTACATGCATGTATTGACATTTCAATTTTTTTTTTCAAAGTTATTAAATTCTTCTATAATTAACACACTCTCGTTGTCAAGAAACCGCAGATACATGGTCATAATATGACTTAATTGAAACTCTTGTGAAATGCAATTTGACAGGATACACTTTTCAGCAGATTTAACAGCTGCTAAGAATTGCATGCCCTTTTGTTAAAGCTGTTGAGACTTAGGGCATCAGCAGTCCAAGTGCCAAATAGTTCATTGGTCAGCACTGACATCTTCCAGTCAGAAGGCGAGCGCTTCACAGCCACATAGGTACACTGACATAATGTCTTTAACACTCAACATCTTTTAAGCTGTTATGACAACTCAATAGTTATCACACTGTCAGTGTCAAATAACTGCAGAGATGTGGTGTGAACACATACAGTAATTAGAACACTGTCATTGCCTTATAACAGCTGATATATAACATGACTTAATCCAAACCTTTATGAAATGAAATTTTACAGGCAATGCAGCCCCTATCAGGATAGCTATTGAGACTTTCATACCCCACTGCCAAATGTAAAGGTGGTCCATTGGTCAGCACTGTTATATGTCAGCCAGTAGAGGAGCAGTTCAAATTTACATTAGTGAGTTCTTCGGCTGCACTTGACATTCCATGGATATTATGCTATTAAGACTGTTCCGTAATTATAACACTGTCATTGTGGCATAACTGCTTAATTGTAACATGATTTTATCCACACACATTGTTGACTGTATCTAAGGTTTGAATAGAGTTTGGTAAAAGACCCTTTATGTAAAACAGCTCTCTAGACATGGAATCTTCTGCAAATAGAGTTAAAATCACAGATGATGAATTATTTGGGCAGATTTAAATCATTGATTCATGAACTCTAAGTATGATCATCTATCTGTCAATGTCAGGATATATGTTAGGAGGATGTTTCAAATCTGTGAGGTGATAAGTGAGGTGAAGCCCAGATATTTGGATTTATAGAGGCATCATGTCCACAAATGCATGAGGTCATGTTAGCTGGACATCACAGACACCGGCTTGCTTCCACTTTCTTACCAGCAGTAGAAATGCTTCTTTTAACCATCCCCCAGGCTTGACCAAGTACTTATTATTTTAATCCTGTTGATAAGTAACTTTAAGAAAGCAGCAAACTCAGACTACAATGATAATAAAATCACTTTATTCGTGATTTTTATATCACATGACAATTTCTGGCATTGAGTTACAATTGTTATTCACTTTGTTGTGACTGAGATAAGACCTATCAAGCTGCTGTTTATTTCTAGGATGCTCATCAAACACTGCATTTACTGTGAAAGCATAGATCCAATGTGCGCACTAACAAATTAACCTGAACGACAGCAGCATTTTTTTGTTGTCAAAAACATTTAGGCTAAACCCAGCCCTACTGTCAGCTTTAGTGGCAGGAACTGTAGTTTCACACAAATGCTGTCTTGATCACAAAAGCAGCCAATCTGCTTTGCATCATGTACTGATAATTACTCTTAGCATCATAGATGTGGTGATAAGTTTGACAAAACACTGAAGTACTTTAAGATGTTAAAGTGCCATAAGTGTTTAAAAAGAGGGAAAGACAGCAGATAATGGTTTTTAAAATAAGCCAGAGAAATAAGCCACATACACATCCTTAATCTCTTTTTGACATGTTGGCAAGAAGTAATTCATGATACTGGATGATACTTGGAGTTTATCAGCCTTGCATTTATGTACAGCTTTTCAACATTCTGTCTTAATAGCCCAAGTATTATCATCTGGCTATGTGAAGAATACATCCATCCATCCATCCATCCATTTTCCAAACCGCTTAGTCCCAAACGGGGTCACGGGTGAAGAATACATTTTCTGATTTATTATAATTGCTTTGATTTCAACATGGAGCATCACAAACAATCAAGTATTAAGTGAGTAACCAACTTGTTTTGCATTAGATAAAGGAGGAAATATATGTGGGGATATCTGGACAATGTAGGAGATGCAGGAGCAGACTGAAGGACTGAGAAATCCAAGTTTATGATTACTACATACTATAAATAATATTAATTTAAAAAGCTCATGATTTTGTGATTAAATGCAAGACCACTAGACAGGAAACAGGGACTGATGTTAAAAGTGCCCTACTATGAAAATATTTTTAGATTTTGGCCTAATTAAAGCCAGTAGCTCAGACATGTCATGACTGATTTGAGAGTGATCTTATACATGACACACACTGACTTAAGAGCAATTATATAAATATGTGGGGAAGCATCTTAAATTAGTTTTGTGGATAGCTGATATCAGAAAGCAGCTGGAAGTGTTTTTTAAACAAGTTTTTTTAAAGGAATTGTGCTGGGCAAATGATGGCTTCAACTGGTGTGGCAGTCTGTCTCTGAAAACAAAAGTTAAGAAACATTTTAAGGATATGGCCAGTCATTTTCTATATTAATAGTATTTTCAGCAATCTCTATACAGAAACTAACTGACAATGATTTGCCTCTATAGACACTTAATGTCTGATTAATGTGATAGATGGCCATTGTTGTTCAGAAATGATCAAACACATCAGTGAAACACTCCACTGCAATGGGTGACATACTGTATTTCTGCATTAGCAAACCCCAGACTTGAGCGTAAGTAGCTGGAGGAAGGTAAACAAAGCAGAGAGCTCAAGGAAGCTCTCAGGCATGCACAGCTGACTCTGCCTTGTGCTAACTTCAAGAAATTATGGCCGGGGCAACATAGGTGAGTCTGGGGAGTCGTAATGAAAAATCGTGTCACCCAGTGCAGCAGTGTGTTTTCCTGATGTGTTTTTAAATGTTTTTAAACAAAAATGAGTTTTACCGCACAGACAATGCAGGACTGACACCTGACAGACATAACCATGAGTAGAGGCAATTCATTGTGGGTTTAATCTCTATATGGATATTGCTGAAAATACTATTAATATAGAAAATGACTGACCTTATCCTTTAAGTAACACTGAGTCATTCTGTGTTCAAATAAAGGATTATGTCAGTCTATATCAGTCTAACACATTGTACCACATCAGGTCAGTGGTTTCCATTCATTTTCTTTTTATGGAATTTGTTGACAAATAATGATAAAGAATAACATTAGTCCCTTGATTTACACGGCATGACCAAGCAATTATTTAAACCTGCTGGAAGATTTTTGTAATATATGGAATTGAATGAAAACCATGACTGATTTCAGCAATAAAATTGTTACAGGCAATAACAAGAATTACTTCCTCAAAGTTGTACGCCCCTGCCAGTCAAGTTTCAGTTTACATGCATGTCTGCCCAAAGTCTCATAATATATATGCAGTAAAGACTTTAGAGGGAGTTCATCCTTAAACCCAAGTGAGGGTTTGTCCAAAATTTGAAGAGATCTCCTCAAGGCCTTCCTGAGATATCACATGAATGGGACAAATGTTATATAACAGTGGCCTTGACCTTTGAGCTGAAAAAAGTCGGCCTAAATGTCTTTGAGTCCAGGTGGACATTTCTGGCTAATTTGAAGAGATTCCGTCCAGTCGCTCCTGAGACAGCGCCTTCACGAGATTGGAACAGAGAGACATACAGACAGACAGGCAGAAACCCTGAAAACATAACGTCTCCGCCATGTCGGCCATGTCCATATCGCCACGGAGGCATGAAAACAATTTACATCTGCAAAACACACTCATATGGTGATTTATTGGCAAAATGACCATTACTCCTTGAGGCCTATGGGGTTATTTGGTTATGTGTGTAAACATTAGGTTGGTGATTATCCCAGATGTGCAGTGTTCCCCAATACAGAAAACTCAGTGTATTCCCGCTCCTCTTTTAAATATTTGTATTGGAACCGTGCCCATGTTACATATTTTAAAAACAAAAGTCTCCAGGCTGTGGATACTGGTGTGAGCTCCACACCTTTGCCTCCAATTTATGTGTTGGAAAAGGCACACGCAAGTCTTTGTTAATTTAATGCTTGGCACCCAGGCCTTGTGATCCTGTGTGAGTGCCTGTGCCCCCTCTAAGTGAGGCTGAACACTTTATCCTATCGCATTAGTCATCCATGTTTGAGTTAATACCCTGGAGTAGAGCCTCTATCCAGAGGCATTAGTGTCTGACACTCTGCAGCTCAGAATGGGGGAGGCTCTTACTTCCTCTTCTTGCACCAGTACTACCCCAACTCTTCTGTGTTTGTTTCTTTTATCCTTGCACTTAGGTTCTTGATCAAAGTTGGCAAACTTTTGCTCACTCGGGTGCTTTCCTCAGATACATGATGCAGTTGCATGGATCAAGACATGCTGCTGTTTATCTTTGAGCTTGGGAAGCACCTCAGAAAAAAAAAATCTTCTCTATGGCGGCTGTCATTTCTGATGCTGGATTTTTTGCCGACCGGTGTATAGAGAAAAAAGCTGACCATATGTATCATTTTAAAAATTATTTGTCCTCATCTGTGTTTGCCTTCGAGCTTGATAATTACACTTTTCCAAGTAACATAAAGAAAAAAATATTAATATTAAGCAGAAAGTTTTTATTTCTTTGTCAATATTAATGTCACATGAAAGATCATTAGATTATAAAAAGAGATGGGCTAGCCCATAACAGTATTTAACATCTTACAGAAAATGTGGGTGTGTGAATGATTTAAGATCCTAAAGCATTAGGATTTTCACAATTGCAACATTTTCATGTAAGTGTGGTAGATGCTTGTTTCAGTACTTTTACTGCTAGTTTTAAAACACCCACCACCAACTATTGAAGCACACGTACCTCTCCAGCCCTTTCCACACACACACAGACACTTTGAAGCCCCTAAAACATGCATACAGAGATCTAAGTATTATGTTCAGAGATTATAATTATTTGTGTCACTATGATAATGAAAGACAAACAATGTTTCTTGTCATTTAAAGCAATTAGAGTAGAAGATCCCTCTGCTATAATCAGTTCATTTCTGAGCATTCCTGGACTAATGCATTATTTCATTTTTTTAATGCATTCTGTACTTGTGAGCTGTTATTTTTATGTATGATTGCAATGATGGGAAATTTGCTGATGAACTGTACAAATATACAGTGTGAATATAGAGCCAGACTATAACCATGCAAATAATCTTTTTTGTTCACAAGTCTGTGGAGAATGTTTCTTTTTCCTCTCTGCCACCAACAAGGCTGACAGCGTTAACGTTTGTAGATAAACTCTCTGACCCATCTTTCCACGTTATCACATTCATAGCCTGCGCACTACATTTACAACCTGTCTCCTTATTGTGGTGATAAACTCAGGGCTGACAAAAGCTGTTGCAGTTTGATATTTAATTTCATGGAGGGTGAACTATCCACAAAGTCCTTCAGGTTAACAGAAAGTATACTTGATTATCAGCTGTGAAAGGTTGCATCTGTTTTACAGAGTTCAACTAAACTAAAAGCACCCAACCAAACAGTTATTGTAATGCTGGTATTTCGATGGGGACCCACTCAGTTAAATGGTTTATTTAATAAAATGGCTATGTTAGGTAATTGCACTACAAACCAGCAATACTGTAACACGTTGATTCCCACCAAATCCAATAATTACTGGTGCTTCTTTTAAATTTCTATACTTTTCTTTCTCTACCATGGATTAGGTTACCATGGGTTCTTTTCGTCCTAAAATGGGTTACAAGTTTGAGGATTGGATGTTCTCACCCAACAAGATGAACAAACTGATTTTAAACTGAACAACTGAATTTCCAGCTTAACAATTGGTTTAGATTGATTCACTTCTGTCTTACAGTATACAGTATATAATCCACAGCCCTTATTGTGGCGGTTATCCTCCAAAAGCACTGTTTCCTTAATAAGATGCAGTGAAGGATAGTAACACAAAAAGGGAGTTTTGTACTGTGTGTTTTGTCCATCATCTTCTCTTTATTCACACTGAAAATTCATCTCAGGGCCAGTGTAGGAAGACTGAAGAATTGTGGGAACAAAAAAAGTTTCTACAAACCGTGTGTGCATGCACTATATCTATACAGCTGTAGATTTGTTTGCTTATGTTGCCACTCAAAACCGATCACATTTAAAAATTAATATTTAATGCTATAGAGAAATACTTAATATTTGAAAACAAGTTTACAGGGGCTTCAAGACAGACTTAATAATTTAGCATCTTTCCTTAGACAAGTAATGTTTTGACATGAAAAACAAGATTCCACACAGAGGCAATAACCTCACGGGCTTTGGATATAGGTGCCTTTCAAAGATTTTTTAAAAGCCTGCAACTGATTCAGTTCAGTCTATTCAGTGCCTGTATAGTCTCAAGAACAGAAATTACAGTAAATTTTCAATCAGGAGTATAACCCAAAATCATGAAAAAGTAATACACTCCACCCTCACATTCCAAGTTATTAGCTGACTGGCTACATTAACTTGCGGTGAACAAATGAGATTTTGAGTGTTAAAAAAGTAGGCCTCTTATTTAAAAAAAGAAATCTAATAAAAAAGACATTCAAGTGACTTTAGCTAAGCAATCACTGGAAATTGATTTCTCTCAGCAGTCTGCAGTAGTATTACAATTATACAATATGGTCTACTGTGCAGGCACCTTTGAAAACTAAAATGCATACAGAAGATAAAATGTAAACTGGCCCTTTATCACACAGAAATCTCTCTAACAGCTACATGTGAAAATGTTAACCTGACCTAGTATTTGTGATGTCATAGCAGTGTCTGCTGCACAAGCACTAGTTTCACAACTTACTTTCAGTTGATGCAGGTTGTATACTGTACTGTTATCTTGATAATTATGAAGATAATAGGACTCCCTAGACTTACCAGGGCCATCCAAAATAGATATCAGAAGGATTTTCTTGGCATGTAAATTGGTTTTTAATGAGCGACACTTAGCTGCACAGGGGGTTAATCACAGACTCAACCTCCCAATTACAAGAAGACAAAGATTATGTAATAGACTTAGTGAGAATGGACCTCTGACACCCTCATGTGTCAAATTTAATATTGATCTCATAGTGTTTTGTTATTGGACTTCTGTGCTAGCCACAGTTTGTACATAACAAACACCATGTTCAAGCATAAGGGTGTCCATCAGTGCCCATGGCACCAGGACACCCTAGGCCAGAGGTCGATGATCGACTTTGTGGTTGTTTCATCTGACCTCCGGCCGTATGTCTTGGACACTCGGGTGAAGAGAGGGGCGGAGCTGTCAACTGATCACCACCTGCTGGTGAGCTGGATCCGATGGCGGGGGAGGAAGCTGGACAGACTCGGCAGACCCAAACGTATTGTGAGGATCTGTTGGGAATGTTTAGCAGAATCCCCTGTCAGAGAGATCTTCAACTCCCGCCTCCGGCAGAGCTTTGGCCAGATCCCGGACTCAATATTGAGTCCGAGTGGACCATATTCTCCACCTCCATTGTCGATGCGGCCATTCGGAGCTGTAGCCGTAAGGTCTCCGGTGCCTGTCGTGGTGGCAATCCCCAAACCCGGTGGTGGACACCGGAAGTAAGGGATGCCGTCAAGCTGAAGAAGGAGTCCTTTCGAGCCTGGTTGGCTTCTGGGACTCCTGAGACAGCTGACGGGTACCAGCAGGCCAAGCGGGCTGCAGCCCAGGCGGTTGCG